>NC_080652.1:7867078-8042078 GCF_027579445.1 Ammospiza nelsoni | reverse complement strand
TGCCAGCCTCAGCCAGCAGCTCCAGGCCCACCGCCGTCTGCCTTTTCCACTTGGTCCTGGGGGGGCAAGTCGAGAGAAGGGGTCAAGGAGGGGAGGATGCTCCCAAAGCCGCTCCCGGGCTCTTTTTACGCATTGCACAGCCCCTTTCCCCGGGCTCTGCTCTCACTGAGCATCCGCGCTCCCACCGCTGGCTCCCGGGGCCGGCCTCTCCGGTAGGGCAGGGATGGGACGGGATAGGATTTAACGGGATGGGATGGGATGGGATGGGATGGGATTTAACGGGATGGGATGCAGACCCCGTTAAGGGAGGGAAGGAGCTTCTCTCTCTGGAGGTGTGAGCTTTCCCGGAGGCACGGGAGACACAGCCCGGCTGGGACCCAATATCGGGCTGTGAATCGCGACAGAAATTCAGTCCCTTCCTGGGCGTGTAAATCCCAGATTGTCACACGGCCCGAGGATGACACCCGTGTGTCCGTGAGCTGAGCGCGGATGCTGCGATCACCGCGACGCTCCCCGCTCCGCCGCCCGGGGCTCCGGGAGCCGCTCCCCGGGCCGGGGCTGCCGGTGCCGGGTTCGGCTGCTCGGGAGTCCCGCGGGGGGACAGGAGTGGGGCAGGGTCCCGGGGAATTCGTTTGCGGCAAATATATCTATATATCTGTGTCTAAATACTCATACACATATATAGATGTGTGTGTGTGTATATATATATATATATATATATATATATATATATATATATATATATATATATATATGTATGTATGGAAGTGTATATTTTTATATGCGTATATATTTATATACGCATATAAATGCCTATATGCCTATATCGGTATAGGCATGTATATATATAAATATACATATAAATGTATGTGTATATATATGTATATATATACATATATATACATACACACACACACACATATGTGTATATATATTTTTTTAAGTTTTTTTTTTTTTTTAAATGTGTGTGTGCCGGATCTCGTGGAGGATCCCCGGCCCCACGATCTCGCCGCCGGCGGGCTGGGGAAGGGCTGGGAGCTCAGTTTTGTCTCTGCCGTGTCCTTGCAGGAGAGATTTGGGCAGAGGAGGGGCGATCCCAGCGTCCCCGCCGCCCCTAAACTTCCCCGACATGGGGGAATCTTTGCAGATGGAGAAACGGGACTGGAAACGATGGGGAGGGAGGGTAAAACCCTGGAACGGGCGAGGGGACAGGGCGGGGGCTGCGGCCGGGGATCGCTCGTTTGGTGGCCGTGGCGATGCTCGGGGCTGGCGATGTCGGGACAAACCCACCGAAGCCACCGCGCCGCCAGCCCTTCTACAGATTTGTCGCTGAAGCGCTAAAACCTATTTCCACCAGTAAATTATTCATCATAATAATAATTGTGTAATTACTGTAAAGAGTGTTAATTATTGATGCCCAAAGCAGTAATTGGTATCTATTATTAATGGGCCGATGTGTTATGCTGTTGTGTTTCGCTGCAAGCCCGGTCCTGCCTCTCCGCCTTGCCGGGGCTGGGGGCACGGATTGCCCCTCCTGCCCCACACCCAGCATTTTCTCCTTTTTTCTCCCCAAAAAAGCCCCGGGAGAGGCGGGGACGGGCCGGACCTCGCTCCTATCCCTGTGCCGGGAGGGTTTTGGGGTGCAAAATCCCTGCGTGGTTTGGGGGTGCGCGGCCGGGGAGGGGAGCTGGGCAGGAGGGAACGGTGCATTTTTTACCTTCTGTTCTGGTACCACGTTTTCACCTGCGTGTCGGTGAGGTTGAGGGAGGCGGCCAGCTCCATCCTGTCCTGCACGCTCAGGTATTTTTGCCTCTCGAAGCTGCGCTCCAGCTGGGCCAGCTGATGGTCGGTGAAGGCGGTGCGGGCTTTGCGCGGCTTTTTCAGCCGCACCGGGGGGCTGTCCCGGGAACTGGAGATCTCTCGGTCCCCTTCTTCTTTCACTGAGCGCACAGGGAGGAAAAGAGGCCAGGTCAGGGCAGGAAGGGAATTACCCTCAGCGGAGCAGGGCTCGGCTCCGAGTGGGGCTCACGGCACATTTGCTTTGCACCCCCGTAAATTTGAACCCCGGCTGCCGGGGGGAACTCAGGGGCTCCCCGAGCCGGGCCCGGCTTCTCCCCGTCCCGAGGGTCTGGGATCGGAGCAGGAACCCTGGATTGTGCCGAGAGAACCCCGGGCCCAGCCCCCCCTGATCCCCCTCATTTCTCTCGGGGCAGGACTTTCCTCGGGGCGTATTCCCCCAAACTCAAAAAGATTTCTTGGCGCTTGGATATTTTTTATTTCCTTCCTTTTCTATCTACCTTTCTCTCTCTTATTTTCTTTTCCTTTTTAAAAACCAAAACAAACCAACCAAAACCGAAAATTGCGAGCCCCACTTGTTTTTTTTTTTTTTTTTTTTGGAGGGAAATATTGCGGTGCTGCTCCTGCCTCTCCCCTCCGCGGAGAATCCTCCGTCCTCCCGGGGATGCTGCAGCAAAACCTCCCTTCTCCACGGCGCACAACGAAATACCGGGGAAAGCCCTTCGCAAACCCCTGTTTAACCCTGATTTTTATCTTTAAAAAAGGCCGAACGAGAGGGGCTGATGGTGGTTCGTTGCATACGCGCCGGCGGAGCGATGCGGGAATTTACGCCTCAAAATGTTGCAAGGCGATGGAAAAATTACGGAGCAGCAACAAAAATAAAAGGGGAAAAGTAAATTCCTGCTCGCGCTCGCCTTCTCCTATCTCCTGGAGGAGATTATGGAGCAAACAGGTTCGATTTATACAAATCGCCGGCGTTTGGGTTTGTTGTTGTGGGTTTTTTTTTACAGGGGTTTATATTAAATTTGCTGGTGGCGGGGCTGAGTAGGGACAAGGCTGGAGCCGAACGCGAGCTGATTTCTCTCTGTAGGAAGACAATAATCCGGTTAATTGAGCCACCGGGGAGCGAAACCCTTCAAGCAGAAATCCCGGCTCTGGCCGAGCAGGCGGAACGAGCCGGGGCTGATCCTGGGGCGGGGGATCCGGTCCCGGTCCCGGTTCCCGGGGACGCGGCAGCCCCGACCCGCAGGAACCGGGCAGGGGGATCGGCCCCGACCTCTCCCGGGAGCGGCCCCGAAGTTTGCGGGACTTTTTCCCGAGTAAAGCGGGTCCGGCCTCTGGCATCCCGAGGAGGAAAATCCCCCCGGCCCCTGGGCTGATCCTCGGCTCCTAAAAAGTTCCTGCTCGACAAAAAGCCGCAGGAACGGCGGCGACAGCTTCGCTGCTCGGTCCGGACCGAACCCTGGCTACTCCTAGCTTAAAAAAAAAAAAAAAAAAAAAAAAAAAAAATATATATATATATATATATATGTATATACAAGTATTTAAAAATATATTTTAGGTTTTTCCAGCACTTTGGCTGCTGGGGGCTAGGCCGAGCTTCGCAGCCCCTTTGCGGAATAAATCCGGGGCGTTTTGCCCCAGGAAAGGCAATTTCCAAAGCAGCACAAAAAGAATCGCTCTGGGAGCGGGGATCTTCGCTCCTCCATCCATGCGGGGGTTTTACCCTCATTTAAATTGTGGTTTCCTCCCTATTTAAACTGGGTTTTGGGGTTTTTTTTTTCCCTCAGCTTAGACAGTATTTTTCCCCTTTCATTGAAGCAGTGGGGTTTTTTTGCGCCCCATTTAAGCGGTGTTTCCCTCTCAATTTAAAGGATTTTTTCCCCATTTAAACGGCATTTGCAGCGTGGCCGTGGCTGTCCCGCGGCAGGGACGGCAGAGGAGCCGAGGGGCTCCGGGAAACGGCGCCCACCCAAAACTGAACCCCCGGCCCGGGCTCAGCCCGCTCAGGGGATGCAGAGAATCCCCTTTTCTCCTCTCTCCTCGTTTCTTTTCTTTCTTTGGGGCAGGGGAGAAGAGCCGCAGGAATTGGGGCCGGGTGTAGGAGGCGAGGACAAACAAACAAAGTGGGAATCGCGGCACTGCCGGCCCTGCAAAGCGGTGGGGCCGATGTTTCCTCCCGGGGCACCTCCAGCCCCGGCACCGAGCCCGAACTCCGTCCTTCGTTTGGAGCGAAAATCGCCCCGTGATGTCCAGAACCTGCCGCCACCTTTGAGGCTTACTTGGGTGAATATTTTTTCCTCCATGAACCAGATTTCAGCCCAGCGGCTCCGGGCGAGCCCAGGGTGCATTTATAGCCGGGACGGGGCTCAGTCTGTCCCCATTTTTCCAGCCAATTCCCCCCAAATTCAGCGGTCCCACAAGGTGCCGTCACCTCCCTGTTCTCCGCCCAGCTGGATGGATTCCCTCTCCCTTCCCTCGCAAACAGCCGGCGAACACTTTTCCCGGAGAAAAGTTTCTGCAGAGCTGGTGATGGTGGGATGGGAGAAAGCACCGGGGATAAATGGCTCCGAGGGGCGAGCTCTGACCCCAAACCCCCCCGAGCTGTTCCTGCGCCTCTCCCTGCCCCGACTGCCACAGGGGGAGGCCGGGCAGGGCTTGGGGGGGTCCCGGGATGCCGAAGCCCCCGGCCCGGGGCGAGCAGCGCCTGCATCCCGCCCCACGCCCCCCGGTGCTGTGGATGCGGCCCGGGCTCCCCGTCTGCACTGCTCGGGTTTGAACGATTTCCAAAATAATAACCCAAATAACAACAACCGAATCAAAGCCCGCTGAGCGGCTTGTTCGTTTCTCACCGGAGCACGGCATATCCGTCATTATTTTATTACTATTCTGTTTTGGTTTGTTTGTTTTGGTTTTTCTTTTCTTTTTTTTTTTTTTTTTTTTTAATTTTTTTTTTTTCCCCCTCAGGCAGAAATCCGTCTCCGCTGCTCCTTTCCCCGCGGGTGCAGCGGCACAGCCGGATCTCTGCGGCGGAAGGCGGCCCCGGAGCATCCCCCGCGCTCGTTCCATGAAGCGCCGATTGCCCCAGCCCCTTCCACCGGGCCGAGCCCCACCGAACCCCCAAGTTTCCCCAAGTTCCTCGGTCATTTCGGGCACCACCGACACCGTGACCTGCCCTGAGCGGGGCTGGGATCCCAGAGCCCCGCGAGGCTGCGGGTCCGCACAGCCCAGCGGGCTGAGCCGCTCTTACCTTTGTACTCCGAGTCCGAGGAGGAGCTGCTGGTGTTTTTTTCCATTTTCTCCCTAAAATCCTCGCCGGGTTTGGTGGAGATCCTGCCCGCCGGCTCCTGCCCGCCGTGAGGTCCATTGGTGCTGGAGTAAGGCGCGCAGGCTGCCAGGGGCTTGCAGTCGGCCAGGATGTCTCTGATGAGGAAGGAGGAGGTGACGGTGCGGGACTGCGAGGGAGCCGAGCCCTGCCCCGGCTGGAGATGCGCATCCAGGCCCGGCCGCGCCGCCGCCGCCGCCTCCAGGCACTCGCGGCCCGGCGAGCGGGGCGAGGGGCACCCGCTGCTGCCCTCCGAGCGGGGGCTCAGCTCCAGCGGGGACCGCCCGTCCGCCACCAGCGGGTCCCCCTTGGGCACGGCCGGGCTGCCGGCTCGGTGCGAGAGGATGGAGTCGATCCCAAAGCCGGTGGAGCCCTCCATGGCCCCCGCGAGGTGCCGGCGCTCACACGGGCATTGGCGGGGAGGGCGCGGCGGAAGCGGGTTGGTAGCGATAATTAACGATAAAAACAAAACAAAACAAAACAAAAATAAAAACAAGGTAAAAAGGAAAAATAAAAAGGAGCAAAGTTCAGTCTGGGGTCCGGACAACAATTGCTGCAAGGCTCTCCGAGGCGCCGCGCGTTAGATCCAGGGCTGCTCCGTCTTCAGCATCGCGCCCAGCTGCACTCACAGACAGACAGGAGAGGGGGGGAGAGGGAGGCAGAGTCAAACTTTGGCCGCCAAGGGGGTGGGGTGAGGGGGGACGGACCCCAAGCTCACCCGGGCTCCCGGCCACCCCACCCGTGCCCGGAGCCGCGGCGCGGGGCTGGGGGGCAGCCCGGGGGCTCCCAGCCGGAGCTGGGCAGGCAGCGATCGATAGTGAAGGCTTCGCAGCGCCTTAACCACTTAATGATCCAGAAATCAATGGGGAAGGGCGAGGGGAGGGCGGAGGGGGTGGCCAGTCGCCGGGCGGCCGCGGCGCCCCCCTTTCCCTGCCAGCACCTCGGACAGCGCCGGGGGGAAGCGGAGTCGCTCCGGAGCCCGCAGCACCTCGGACAGCGCCGGAGCCGCTCCGGTGCCTTCAGCACCTCGGACAGCGGCGGCAGCGCCGCGCCCTCCCCGGGGGGGATCGGGGAAAATGGGGAGAAAAAGCCGAATTTGGGCCGTTCCGGCTGGGGGACCCCGGCACCCCCCACCCAGCCCGTGTGAAGGCGCCCATTGGCCGCCGGGCGATTTGGGGGATGTCACTCCCCGCCAGGCGACACCTCGGAGCTTGATTAACGGGAATTAATTGTGGCCCGGATCCCCGCGCTTTCCGGGCGGTTTCCGCCCTCTTTTGCTGTCATTATCCCGCTGATGGGGCTCTTAATGGGATGATTAGCCACGGAGGGAGGGGGGTGGTGGGTTGGGTGGGTTAGAGAGGGGTTACTGCTTTCTGCGCGCTTCCCCCCGCAATTAGCTGATCTGATCGGTCCCTCCCGAGCAGGGAAAGTTTTGCTGGGCGTTAAAATTAAAACAAAAAAAAAATTAGGAAAAAAAGAATAGAAATAAAAAAATAAAAACGGGGAGAAAAAAAAGCACCGAAACCTCCCAAAACCCCCAGCACTGAGGCGGATGCTCTGAGCCCGAGATGAGCCTCGGAGCTGCGAATTTCGTTGCATGCACAACCGATTTGGTTGTGGCCGAGCAGAGAGGTCCAAGGGGCAGCCGGGCAGCCGCCACCAGAGCGAGGAGCGGGCATCGCTCTGCCCACTCTGCCCGTGCCCAGGGCGGTACCTGCTGCTGCAACCGGGCAGGGACCGCGCTCAGAACGGGTTTTTCCTGCCATCAATCGCATTTTAAATAAAACACCGATGGCCTCAGGCAGGGCTGCCCCGTCCTGCCCGGTTCTGCCGGGGACACCAACTTTCCTCCCTCCCGCCCCGTCGGGCTTTGCTGCTCTTGTTCTCCCAGGCTGGAGAGGGACAGGCTCCCGCAGGATCCCCACCTTCCTCGCGGTCAGCCTGGCTGCTGTGTTCTCCAGGGTTTATTTAGGGGTTTTTCCCGTGGACGGAGCCTTCACCGAGGAGATGGGAAAATGTCCACACCCGGGCGCGCGGAGCTGCGTCACTTCAAAGCGATGTCGCTGGTTATTTCTCAAACGCCCGATTTCTTCTGTCGCCCACCTTCCCGGCCAGTCAGCTGCATCTTGTCCCTCTTCCAAAGCCGCCCTTGGCCGGCAGCTTGGAGGCGACCAAGGATGGGGAGCCCCCTGGGGCAGCCCGGCTGCCAGCTGTCGGCAGCGGCGCTCGCAGGGCCCCCGCTCCTCCTGCCCGCAGCTCGGGGCCGCCAGATCGGGGCACAGGAACAAAAGAACTTTAGAGGAGGACAAGCCCAGGAACGAAATCGGCATCATCAGCCCCGGTCCCAGCCTGCCCCCACCTCGTGCTCAGCCTCCTTGCCCTTGTGAGGGGTTCCTGCTGCTGCTGCTGTGCCCCGTGTCCCTCCCAGCACACAGAGCCAGGAGTGGGGACAGGTCGCTTTTGCAGTGTCCCCCATCCACGAGGCTGGGCCAGGTGTCCCTTTGGACTGGAACAGAGCGATGGGTGTGCTGGAAGTGGTTCTGGTGAGACCCCGATGGGGTTTGGAGATCCTGGCAGTGTTTGTGTTGGCCCCTGTGCTCTGGCAGCCTCCATGTTCAACCAGGAGCTCACATTTGGGGTGGAAATTTGCACTGGGATGGAACCAGCGCTGAGGTTTTGTTTGGGACCAGGAATGGGACTGGGAAAGGCAGCAGGACCGGGAGTGGGATTAGGATCAGGATTTGGATCAGCCATGCAGGGACAGGTTTGGGCTGGTGAGGCTTGCCCTTGAATAAAGCACCTGCTTTCAAATAACCACAAGGACGTCCCCAGATGAGACCAAATTCCTGATGATGTGCAAGATTTTGGGGTGTATTTGATGGAACCTCCCAGAGCAGGTTCTGTATAGTGCCATGCCCAGCCCTGGGGACAGACATGTCACTCCTAGGCCACACTTGGGGCTCCCAGCATCTACAGATGCACTGCTACTCATGTCCTAATGACACCAAAATTATTATTACTATTATTACTATTCATGCTATTGTTTTATTAACTTGTTTCAGAGTTAGACTCCCCAAGGCAGAAATGTGCCCCATTCTGCCCATATGTGGTGTCCCTCCCACATCACCAGACCCTGGCCAGGTGGGGCTCCAAGGATTTTTCTGTGGCTCCCAGCACAGACGGGAAATCCTGTGCACAGACCACGGAGCAGTGCACCCTCCTTCCCTCTGTGTGCTGCCCTCAAACCCCGATTTCCCAACTGCTCCTGTTCACAAACACTCAGCCAAGAGCAGACCCCTGATGCCAGCTGCATTCACAGCCACAATCCAGGGCTGGGTTTAGGGCTGTGGCAGCTTTGGGAGCTGCTGTCAATCCCACCCTGCTGGGCTCTCCTGGTTCCTGTCAGCGGCGCAGGTTTGGCCCTGGGGCCCGGGGCAGGGCTGACCCAGGCTGGCCCAGGCGTTCCCTTCCCTGCAGAGCTCTGACGGTGACTAACAAGGGTTAATCAGAGATATCTGCCCAGCCCGGCGTGCTGGAAGGCCGTGGCAGAGGGAGGAACCCTCCTGAAGGCTGGCTGGGCGCTGGGTGAGGCCGTGCCCAGCTGGCACAGCGAGGGATGCTCCGGTGACCCAACGAGGGCAGGAGGGACAGGGGGGCTCGGTGGGGTACGGGGGGCACGGGCAGGCGGGAGCAGCCGCTGCAGCGGCGGAGGGAGCCCCGTTACCGGTGGGTGTCACTGCAGGACAAGGAGCGGGGCCGGGATCGCTGCTCGCGGCTCGGACGGGGCAGGGTTGGGACTGGGGGTGCCAGGGCAGGGGTGCCCTGTGCTGCCCATCCGAGCAGCGACACCGGGGACATTGGGGCACGACCTTGCCCAGCGTTTCATTGTCAGATCTGTCGGCTCTGAGCTGCGCTGAGAGGTGTTTTCTGAACACACTTCGTTGATTTGTCAGATGATTTTTCTGATCTCTTTGCCGATTCCTTGTCCCGACCAGCAGCTCTGCAGGGCTTTGCTTTGGTTCACACCGCTCTGTGCCAGCCCTCCCCAGCCCGGCAGGACTCTCTGGAGGTGTTCCCTTCCCTGAGCACACCCCAGGGATGCTGGGGCTGGGCTGAGAGCTGGATGTGGCTCCCAGCAGGCAGAAGGACAAACCTCGTGCCTGGGTTTCTCATAAACAGCGTCATTTTTAGCAAGACAAGTCATTTAAGGCCCAGCTCCCTCCCTCCCTGGGGAGGTGGGAAAGGCCTTTGGTTATAATCCACCTCTGCCAGCTTGGCAAGCCCTGCTGTTATCCCCCTCGTTATTTTAGATGGGTTTTATTTAGAGTCCTGCACTAAAAAGAAACAACACGTAGCAGGGTTTTCCCGGCGTGGAGCAGGTGATTTTGTTCCTCCCTCAGCTCAGGTGTGGGCAGGGTGGGGTTTGTTACAGCTCCTGCCTCATAAAAGGGCAGGTTGAGGTACAAGCTGGAAAAGCTGGAGCAGCTCCTGGAGAGCCTTCATTGTCCTGAGAGGTAAAAAAAAAGCAAACTGCCCTTGTAATTTACTTTGTTGTTTCATCTTGAGCCATGCAAGAGCTCTTCTCTCTGAGGTTTGGGGCTAAAGGTTTGGTTGGAAATCTGAGGGCCAATGAGCCCTGAGCCAACGTGGGTTTTTCCTGTCCTTTGGCTGCTGGTGGTTTTATGTGGGACTGGGATAATCCCAGTGCCAAGGTGTGGGGGGAAAAATCGTGCTGGCACATCCACCTGAGCTCAGGATGCAGTTGGGGCTGCCCAGCACAACAGATGTCACCTCCCAGAGCTCTGGGGTGAACACTCCTGAGCTCTCCAATGCCAATGGGAGAGAGAATATGAAAAGTGGGAGATAATTTGGCTTAAAAAGCCAGTAAACTCTGAGCTGTAATGGTAGACGTGAGAAGCAGACTGTGTAAGAGATATCAATTATTCCTTTAGTGATAATGGAGATCCACATTTAAATGATGGCACTTTTAACCAGAAGGATTCCAAATGTGCTGGTTCCTCTCTGAGCCTGTGGGTTTGGGTGCTGTGATGCTGAGTTGGTGCTGGTACAGTTTGGGTTTGTTCAGTGAGGGCTTGGAGAGGCTCAGCCCTGGGGGCTCCAGCAGCTGCTGGGGATGAGTGTGGAGCTGCCTGGAGCCACCTTAAAGCAGAGCTTTGCCTGGTGAGGCCCAGTTTGGCAGAGCACTCAAAGCAGGTGTTTGAATTCCTTCACACAGGCAATGGCTTTGCTGAATCAGGCACTGATGGGAAGCATTTTTGGCAAAGAAATGAGGCCTGATGAGACATTACAGATTTGGTATCAGCTAGGATATGGCTGCATCCAATCTATTTGTCCAGAGCCAGCAGGGAAGGAGCCTGTCCTGCCTCCCTGTGGGGCTGTGCTGGTGTGAGCACTGAGCACCATCAGGATTGTGCTGTGCACCTGACACAAAGCAATGAACAGGCTGAGACTGAATCATTCCTCTTATATTTATGATTTATTTGGCTATATCTGCATTAGCATAACTGTAAAACCTGAGAGAAAGTCTATTGCATGTGGAATCCTGGGGTCCAAGGGCTGTGCCCAGCACCATCCTTGTTCTGGGGGCCCTCTGGGGAAGGGGCAGCTCACAGCAACTCCTCAGTGGGAGGCACTGAGAGCCTTCTGACGGGACTGAGGGTCTGGAAAAGTCCTGAGATGAGGCTTAGCCTATGAGGGAAGGAGCAGAGAGAGGATTGGTTACAGGCAATCCACAGAAAATGGGTTGAAGCACAGACAGGGAGGAGACTGCAGATTGCACAAGGGTTCTCTCTGGCTGGGAGCTCTGTCTCCAGCTGGAGTTAAACACTTAACCTGCTTAAAATGAGGAGTAGCTTTCTGATTGACTTCAGGAGGTTCTTATCCTGCTCTAGCATCAAGCCCCTGTAGTTTTATTAAGATGTGTTTGTTGTCTGACATTTTCAAAGGCTGCTATGCCCTAAGGTGGGCCCTGAAATAAATAGGAGTGGTTTTCTACAGCACAGGATTGGGTGCCTCACTGAGGGGCCAGGATGGGCTCAGAGTTCCCAGAGAAATCCCTGGTGAGGTCAGGGAGCCTAAAACCACAGAAGCAGCAGCTGCCCAGGAATCACCTTTGAGTGAGGACAGGGTGAAAAAATACCCATGCCAACTAACAAAAGGGAATTAATCTGAGGGTAGAAAGGTGCCAGGGCCCTTTGGGGTGAGCAGTGGGGCTCACACACAGCTCTGAGCAGCAAACCAGCACGGGGGATGCAGTGACTGGAGTGTTTTCCGTGTGCTCTGCCTGCCCCAGCACAATCCCCTGTGCCACACATCTGCCTGTGTGCCTGTGCTGAGCTGCCTCCCTCTTCCCCCCTCCACCCTGCTCAGGCTGGCTGCATGTCAGGCTTTGCATATGTAAAAATACAGAGCAGTCTTTGCCCTGAAAAGCTTGCTAGTGATCTCATTAATCAAGACAAACAAAGCATATTTAGCTATTCCCCCTCTCTGGAGGAAGGCGTTCAGGTACTTAAATATGCATTTGAGTGCCTAACTTCAGACAGCTGTTTCTGGATGGTTTTGCTTCCTCACAAATAGCAGCAGTGACATAACCCCTCTCAGGGAGGGAGAGCTGGGGAAGGCAGAAGCAGGGGGTGAGTAACCCCAGGAGCTGGCAGGGACAATCCCTGCTCATTCCAACTCCAGCCTGCCATTAAAGGTGCAGCAGTTTTTCCTTTGCAGCTGGGTTTTTTTTTTAGAAAAATCCAGTGCTTGCAGGTAAGGACAGCTGAGCTGCTTCTCTTGAATGTTCCTCTGCCTTCCTGTCAGTGCTGGGAGCTGGCACAGGGACATTTCTGCCTGGGATGGGGTGATGCCATAGGAGAGGGAACAGCAGGTAATTCACTCCAATGTTGGTACAAAGCTCCTGGGTGAGAAATGTCCCACTGAGCCACAACTGGCAGTAATTAAAGTGAGCAGAGCCTCGGGAAGTTGTGGGGGATGCCAGCTCCTGCCCTCAGCATGAGTGAGTGGGGAGCACCAGGTGTAGGACAGGGCCAAGTGCTGCTTTAAAAAATGAGAAACCCTCCCAGTCATTAGAGCCCAGATAAGGGTGTGCTTGGGTCAGAGGTCTCTTTATGACAGAGACTGGTGTTGAGCAGTCAATGCCAGTGATGGATCCTCATCTCTGATTCTTCTAATTCATATTTTAAATGATGAACCCAAAGGTAGCTCCTCTAGAGACAGCTGATGATCTTTGCCATTACTCTGCTGCAGTTATGGGTTGTTAATGCCAGGGTTTTGTTTCCTGTCCTGCTGCAGCCAGTCCTCCAATATGGCTTGTAGGAAAAAGCTGAAAGGTTCTCCTTGCAGGATGATGGAGCTGCCATGGGCTCCAGCTGCTGCTCAGGAGCAATGTTTGCTGCTCTTCATTTCATTTATTATTGACAAATGAAAACCTGCAGGACCCTTGCAGCTGGGACATTGTAATGTCGGTGTTTGCCTCACAGAATTAGAGGGGCAAGAACAATAATTCCCACTCCTAAAACTTCAATATCTATTTGGGGATATTATCTTTAGAGCTTCATGGTTATAACAATGTGTTAAATTGGAGGGTACATTAAGGCAGGTGTGTTAATTGAGGGCTGATAAATTGCATGTGAGATGCAGAAAGGCCAAGGTGGTGCAGGGAAGAATGTTTTCCCTACAGAGATCCCCTGATGACTGAGCTGGGTTGGTTTTCTTGTTGTGAACACCTTTGGGTGCAAAATAAGCTCAGCTTAAGGGGGGAGTTTTATTTACTAGAGCTGTGTTTAATGGTTTGTGGTGGAAAGGCCTGAAGTAATGAACAGCACCAGGCTCTCCTCATGGCCTGGAAGGATCCATGGAGACCTGGCTGTCCCTGTTCCTCTCCCAGCACCTGCCTGGCTCTGCCCACCTGCTCCCAGCAGCTCCCAGCTCCCCTGCACCATTTTTCACTCGAACAACAAAGCTGCACCGGGGACTCAGCCTGGTTCCTCCATCATCCATTTGATCGAATCCTTTTAGCGGGTGACAAAACACTTTCCTGTGCTCACTTTACAGGAAACCAATCTCTATTATTTCCTTTTTTTTTTTCCTTTCCCAAACCCTCCTTCATTTACAGGAATCTAACAAATCTTGGGGCTTTTTTATTTTTTTTCTCTCCAAAACAACACAAAACAGTGATTTTTTTTTTTTTTTTTTTTCAGGAAAGGCAGGGAGGAGGGAGTAAAACAAACAATACAGAGAGGGGTAGGGTGCACACACTGACGCTCAGAGCGCCGAGCATCCCCGTACAGACAAAATAAAAAAAAATAAAATAAATAAAAAATAAAAAAAAAAACCCACCCCGCGCGCGCGCATCGAGATGCAAATGATTTTTCCGCCAAGCCACCGCTTGTAAAGCTTGACAGAAAATAATGAGAAACACTAAATCTTTTATAAGGTCAACACTCAAGCAGCTGTCAAACAAGAAAAGAATTTAGCGAAAGATCCGCAAAAACTTCCATCGCCTCATTAAATCCAACAGGGCCGGGGCCCGGCGTGGTGAGGAGGCACCGGGGCGCCTCCGTTTTGTGTCAGTAATTTGCGGAGGAGGAAGAGCCAAGACGAAACAGCCAACGCCGAAGGGGCCTTGGGGGAGGCTGGGGAATCGTTAGAGCGCCAGCAGCGGCCCCGGCTCCTAATTGGAAGCATTGGGCATTATCAACGGAGGATTTGCCTCGGCTCCCTGACAGCTCTCTAGGCCTGGAATGATAGCCCACTTGTCAGTGTAAAAGACCATTAAAAACAAACCATTTTGATTTAATTGGAGGCGGTGTGCTGGGGGCCCAGGTGAGGCGCTTCATCAGCCGATGTTGGCTGCTGATGCCTTTTTCCCCCTGTATTGATGGCTTTTTTCTTTTTTTTTTTTTTTTTCTCCCCTCCCTTTCAAAAACTGTCTAGGAAAGAGAAAGAGGTGCTGAAAGATCCTTCACAGCCGCATCCAGAGCGGCTTTCAATAGGGTTGTCAACAAATGCCATGACAAGTTAGAGAGAGGCAGGTACTTTTAAAACAGACGTTATTCTGTCCAAGATGAGCTGTGCTCAGAGGTGAGTGTTGGATTATTAGGGTTACAAATAATGTGGCTTTTTCCTGCCAGGAGCGTGCTTAACTGCCTTAATGAATGGGGTTGATTTTTCTCTCCCCTCCTTTCTAAGAACAGAGAGAAATGCAGGACAAGGGAGCCTGGGCTAAATGATCTTTATTTGCTTCAAGCCCACGAAGGTTTCAAACAGTGCTTGGTGATTTTGGGCTGCTGTATTTAATGTCCTATAGAGATTTGGGTGGTTTTTTTTTTTTTTTTCCTTCCTGAACATAATGGCCACAGATATTTGCTGGGGTTCACTGGTCATTTGGTTTGGACAACAGCATGAGGAAAGAATTAACACACTGGAGCTGTAACCTGGAGTGTGCCCCCCACCTCCCTGGCAGATGTTTCAGGGTCAGACCAGAGCTGGCAGCTTTCACCCTGACCTCATGTGCTTGACATCTGAATCCTGACCCTTTTCATGCCAGGCAAGAGTTTTACTTAAAGTTATCTTGATAAAGAGCATTTCTGCAGAAGTCAGAAGAGGGCCGTGAATGAAATCCCAAACCCATTTAAAAAGCATTTCCATGGAGTTGTGCACTGGCAGCAAGGGCAGGTGCTCACCCATAACCCAACAGAGCCCTGCCACAAGCTGTGAGCACCCAAAATCTCTTCCTTCCTGGGTGAGAATCTCCAGAAGAGCGATGGGAATTGGCTGCCAACTGTTCCTGGTGCTGCCTTTGCTACTGGGCTTGTCTGTAGGTGGAGCCTGCCCTGGAGATGATCTAGGCTGTACAGCTGCACAGGAGGGTGCTGTTTTTCTCTGTTAATCAGGAGATGTCCAGAGCAATGGAAATGGCACAGGAATGATGTTCACTCTGTCTCTGAGGGAAGTGCTGACCATGGCAGGTAATGGGTTTTACAAAGAGAGGGTCAATTGAGATAAGATATTAGAAGTTTTTTACAATGAGGGTGTTGAAATACTTCGACGTGTTGCCCAGAGAGGTGGTGGATGCTCCATCTGTGGAAACATTCAAGGTCAGGTTGGATGAGGCTCTGAGAAACACAATCTGGTTGAGGATGACCTTGTTCACTGCAGGGGAACTGGACTAGATGGCCCTTAAATGTTCCTTCCAAGCCAAAATATTCTCTGACAGAGGGCAGCACTGGGTGGGATGAGAGGTTAAGTGTCCAGGGCACAAGGGATAGTGGGAAAACCTGGATCATGAAAATGCTTTGCTGAGATTTGAGCAATTGTATTGCTGGAATCTTTGACTGTGGAAGCAAAACAAGAACACCTCCAGAATCTGCAAATAAATGTAGTGGTGCTGACAGGGGCCAGAGCCTGCAGTTAGCCATGGAGAGGCCGTGGGCCCAGAGATGTGCAGGGATCATGCCCAGGGCAGCTGGGTCTGTGCTGCCTGTTTGGAGCCCTGCAGGGTGGTGTTGTCTCTCTTTGCATTGTGCCTGCCACAGGCCAGTGATGTTGCTTTGGATTGTCACTGCAGGGCTGGGAGCCACCAGCTCGTGTCACTTGGACCACTGAACAACCATCAGCTGACACTGATTTTAATTCTTTTTGGTCAGCCCAAGTCCCAGCTGAAGGGAGGATTGATCTGGCAGCGTGGTGACAGGAGGCTCTTGAACTCATTGCTTTATTATTTAAGCACTATTTAGGCCCCAGGAGAGGAGTTTTATAGCACTCCATGTCCCAGAAGTTTCTCTGCCCTCAAACCCAGGAGGACCAATGCCGCACCTGAACAGCCAGCCCCGTGTGCTGTGTGTATCAAGCCCAGGTTATTTAAGCAGAATCTTTGGCTTTTCTGACAAGACAACAGCTGCAAGATTACATGAGCTGTGCTTGTCAGTTCAGCTCCATAGACAAAAATAGAGGTAAGGCATTAAAAAAAAATGCAGAACATTTTTGTGTGTACGTGTTAAACCTCAGCTGTTAATTCTGACGAAGGATCAGGCTGCGAGCAGGTATCGGATCCCTGGTGAGAATCAAATTCCGGGAGCCCAGAATTTTTTGCTGCAAACTTTATACAGTGGGGATTCCTCTAATTACTTTCAGTGGAAATTTACCTGACAGAGCTTTCCCAGGTAATGCAAGGCGTACGCAGGAGAGCCGCTCAGCCGTTGACAGAGCCTTTGATTTTGTGCCAGGTTGCAAATTAAGTCTTTTGCCAAGGTACCCGAACACTTGCTCGTCAATTGCTTATCGCTTATTCATATCGCGCACCCGCGCCGCGCGTTTCATCTGCTCGGGGAGGCAGCGAGCGGTGACAAAAGTCTTGTCCAAAGTTGCTGCATTTCCTTTCCTTCCCCTTGCTTGGTCAAGTAAACAAGCCACCTGAGTGTCTGTGTGAGCTGGGATTCTCTAATGAGCAAAGGAAGAACCCTGGTGTGTGTCAGTGACAGGAGGTGCGCGGAGCCGTTTTGACACGTTGGTGAATTCTGTCCTGTGTCGCTGCTTTGTTGCTGCCTGAATCTTTCTTGATTTGATAGAGCCCTGGAAATATATTGGGCGTGGCCAACATTGACTTAGTGGTTTGGATAGTGACCATCAAATGTTCACTATCCAATGGATGTGGCTGGAGCCTCAGCCTGGCCTGACACAGGTGGAGATGCTGCATTTGGGCAGCAATGTCCTCTCCAGAGTTTGGCTGACACAATTCTGCCTGAGCCAGCAGGTGAGGAGTGACACAGGGACAAGACACATCCAGTGAATGTGGGGGACATGAGGCTGAGAGAATTGGGATTGTTCAGTCTGGAACAGAGAAGGATTTGGGGTGACCTGAAGGGAACTTACAGGAAAGATGGGGCAAGACTATTTATAAGAACCTGGAGTGGCAGGACAAGGAAGAATGGGTTCAAATTGAAAGAGAGTAGGTTTAGATTAGATGCTAGAAAATATTTTTTCCCTGTGAGGGTGGTAAGGCATTGAAATAGGTTCCCCAGAGAAGCTGTGGCTGCCCCATCCCTGGAAGTGTTCCAGGCCAGGCTGGATTGAGCTCTGAGCATCCTGGTCCAGTGGAAGATGTCCCTGCTCATGACAAGGAGGTTGGAACAAGATGATTTTCAAGGTCCATTTCCAACCCAAACCATTCCATTATTCTATGATTTTTGTCCATGCTGGTTGCCTGAGAGTACAGTCCCCAGGGAATGTGGTTCCACATCTACAAATAAATTAAATTTTGGTGCACAGTCCCAGCCATGCTGGCAAAACTTAAGCCCTGGAATTGTGTCACTGCAGGCAAAGCAAGGCAGAGGCTGTTTGCTTTGGGGGGTGGCTGAGGAAGAGGAGGGCAGTAGAAGCATCTTGCTGAGGTGAGTAAGGAGTTAATATCTGCTTGGTTTAGTTAAAAAAATGAAAAAAAAAACATTTCAATGCAGCAACTTTCCCTAATGAACTGCCCATCAGGACAGGACTGGCTCCCTGTGACCTGCTTGCCTTGGTGAGCTGGGGGGCCCTGGAGACCACAGGACAGATCAAGCAGGAGCACCCAGTGTGGGAGAGCCTGTAAATCACCCAGTTAGCTTAACAGTGTGGGCAGTGGGGCTGAAACCTAAATCCAAATGAAAATACAGTCAATTTGTCCATATTTTACTGACTGAATGACTATGTAATGTCATGCAGCTCTGACAGTGCAGGGAGCAAGTGGATGCAATTAGTGGGGAGAGAAAAGCTCCTTTGTTTTCTTCTCTTCCACTTCTTGGCCAAGCTTTCATGGTGCCAGGGACTGAGTGAAAAGCCCAGTTTAAGAGCCAGCAGAGATATCCATGCCCAGTTTCTGCAGCTCTCTGCAAGGGGTCATAGTGGGAATAAAAAAAATCCTTCTTGATGATTTTTATTGGCCTGAAGGAACAAATTCTCACCTTTCTGTTGCCCTTGTTTTGGATTATAACTATTTCAGTGGCTGGGTGTTGCTCCCCTCAGACCCAGAGCAGACCAGAATGAAAGGTGTTACTCCAGATGATGAGGGGACTGAGTGACCAGAAGGATGAGTGGATGGAGAATATCACACTCCTGCACCCCACACCTGCCTTGGATCTCATGGATATAAAGTTTAAAGTGAGGCTGTGGTCAGGCAATGGAGTCTCTGAATATTCTTGCCCAGGGTCTGGAGTATTTTCCAAGTCATGAGCATCTTCTGTACTGGTCAGAGCAGGACAAAGCCACCAAGGGCTGGTAGAAATATGGAGTCTGCTAACAAGCTTTCTGTGAGGTGATATTTTTGTGGTTGCTTTTCACACTCTTCTTGCACAAAAGGATGAGGTTTTTACATGAATTAGAGGCAGTGTTTTGGTCATTTGTCACCTCAGTAAAGGAGGGACTGACATTGACTTCTGGAGTCCCTGGGTTAAGTCAGTTTGGTTTTCAAAACCATTCCATCATCTCTGTAGAACCCTCCTTAAGAGGAGTAGTTAAAGAACAGTTTGGAGACCACCAAATATCTTTGGGAACCCTTAACTTCCTCCAGGTTGTTGCTGCTTTTAACTGGGTAAACACTTACGGATGTTCAAGTGGAGTTATTTTCCCATGGAGGAAACCATGCACTGAAGGTCAAGTGAGCAACAAATTCCTTGATCCAAGTTCTAATGTGGGCTGTGCCTGTTAGATCTGTGACTGGGGAAAGGCAAATGAGAAAGGAGGAATATGGAAAATCTGCAGAGGCTGTGCAAAATGAGCTGGATGCTGTCTCTGAGAAGGAAGGTAAAGGGAGAAGAAGAAAAAGGAGAATGAGAAGGAAAGATGTGAAGGTTTTGAGAGCTGGGGCAGGAACCCAACCACAGCCATGGATGAAACAAAAGGGAAAGCAGAGAGCAAAACCCAGGCTGAAAAATGAGCAGTGATGGAAAGGTCTGGGGTGAGAGGAGCTCTAAAGAGGAGGCTTGCCCCAGGATCTCGTGTGACTCTCACAATCTGTTTAACAGCGATCGGTCATGTTCCCGCACAGCGGCAGCTCCGAGCTGACAGGCAGTGGGGATAAATGATTACTGACATATGCTAATGGGGCACTCTTAGACAGGACAGGAGAGGAATACATCAAGGTGGTGCAAAGCACATTTCTTGGGCAAAACTCTCCAACTTGTACAAGTAAATTACCTTCAGAAAATCACAGGGCTCCTTCGCTGTTTAAACTGTGGATAGAAATCAACAGCGTGGCAAAAAAATTAACCCCACTAGAAGAAGGGCCACGACAGAGAGCTGAGAGCTTTTTGCAGTGGTATCTATCAATGCCAAATATGATTTTGGCCATGTAAACTTCCTAAACTTTCACTTTCTAGTGTCTCCTTTCCATTTCACTGGTCCAGCTCTTTCCCCTTCTCTCCTAAAACCTCCCCTAGCTCCTCATGAGAAGTTTCCATATCATTTACACCCCAAATAAAGCTAATGGAATTCTAACAAGTACCCCAGAGCACAGCAGGTTGCACAGATGAATTCAGGGAGATGTTTAGATCCCATCACTAGAACAAGAAATCTTCACCTTGGTTCTTATTTGGATCAATTAAAGGAAGTGTCAAGGATATCTCTAACTTGGCCAGACCCTTTGCCTTGTCTCAGGGTGAATATTGTCAATGAGTTTAGAGAGGTATCAAGAGTGTAAGCTTTCTGGAAAGCTCTAATCCTGGGGTGGCAAAGCTTATTTGTAACATCTTCTGGTAAAATCATCTTGTAACATTCAAACATGTGTGGTTTGAATTAGTTATGGTGAGAGCTGATGAGATGGCAGGGCCCCAAAGTGCAGGTGTGACTGTCCTGCTTGTGTAGGGCACTTGTAGAGCAAAGGCCACCCTGTACTAACAATGAGATATCAAAAGATGCTTCTCATCTCAGGAAGCTTGTGAAAGTGCACAAAAGTTACAAAATGTGTTATTATCTGGACAACTGCTGCCTCTCTTCCAGGGCTTATAAATGGCAACAAATATCCTACCCTGATGTTCAAAACGGGCTGATGGTTGAACATATTTGGGAGCATTTTAAAGTCTGGGTCATGGGGAGTTCTGAGTTAAGAACCTCATTCATTGGGGCACATGGGCAAGGTTAAAGAGTGTCCCTGCTTTCAGTCAGGTGCTTGTAGTGGCCCAGGAAAGTTGTCTTTGGTCAGGGGAGGGGTTCTGGGGGCCCTGTACCTTCTCGAAGCGCCGGAGGTGCCAGAAGGATTCCTCCTTCACGGGCAGCGGGTGCGTGCGCAGGAACGTGGTGCGGTTCTCGCGCACCTCGCCCATCTGCAAGCAAACACAAACACGGGCTCAGACTGCTGCTCTGCACGTGTCTGCAACCAGAGAGAAACTCCAGAGCCTCAGACTGCTGCTCTGCACGTGTCTGCAACCAGAGAGAAACTCCAGAGCCTCAGACTGCTGCTCTGCACGTGTCTGCAACCAGAGAGAAACTCCAGAGCCTCGAACTGCTGCTCTGCACTTGTCTGCAACCAAAAGTGAACAAGATGGGCTCAAACTTCTCACTTCTCTTGTCTGCAACCAAAGAGAAACACCAGCACCTCAAACTGCTGCCCTTCTCTTGTCTGCAACCACAAATGAACAAGAGTGGGCTCAAACTGCTGCTCTGCACTTGTCTGCAACCAAAGAGAAACACCAGTGGTTCAAAGTTCTGCTTTTCTGTTGTCTGCAACCAAAAGTGAACAAGAGTGGGCTCAAACTGCTCACTTCCCTCATCTGCAACCAAAGAGAAACACCAGTGGGCTCAAACTGCTGCACAGCCATGCACATCAGCTCTGTCATGCAATGCAGTGACACTGGGATGGATGAGGCCAGAGGTTGCTTTGGGGTGATGATCACAATTCCATGATCTGGGGAGTTTTCCATGTCCATGCAGCCAATACGGATAGTTAAAACACATGAGCAGCTCTCAGTATCTCTTTATAGAGGGAGGTGACTGCTGCCCACTAACCCTAACCCTGTGCCCTGAGCTACAGCAATGAGCTAAAAGCTCATCCCTAACTGGGACAGTCCCCTCCAGCACCCTCACCATGGTGGGGTTTCCTGGCTCTCCTGATTCATTGCCCAATAATCCCAGCACAAACCAGTGCAGGCACCTGGATACCCTGGGACTCTGTCTGCTCTGTGGTCCAGGATACAGGTTTGTGTTACTTAACTCGGTAATTGGTGGCTGCAGGTTTTGGGAGCTTGATGGAGGCAACTTAGTGATTAAAAACATCAGTCATCAATAGATAAAGTAGGGATGCACTTTCCAACGTCCCAGGCTGGTGTATTCATAAAATAGCTGCTAATTAAGGACACTGTATTCTTGCACTTCAACTATAAAGCACAGTTTGTGATGGCAGTAAGCCCATTGAAATTGGTCATTACCATATTAGCCCGACTCTTCTTTGAGCCATTAACTAATAAAACAGTCATTGGCTGCTTTTAAATGATATTACAATGTTGGTTTGTTTAACAGCACAGCCTCACACTCCAACAGCTGCTGTGGGTGCTGCACCAGCCTGACCATGCCAGGCTCAGGGCTGGGGCTGTCCTTTCAGCATTTGCTGCTTGTTCCTTGGTTGTGACCCCTGTCCCAGGTAACCTGAGCAGAGCTGATGTCCAAAGGACAGCTCCTGGCAGAGGGATGCTCATCTTTGTTAGGCTTTGCCAGCCTTGTAGCAATCAGGGGGATGTTTTCCCAGCTGAGAGCCTTTCCCAGGGCTGGGAGCAGCCCATTTGTCCCTTGTGGGGTAGGACAGTGAGGGTTGTGCTCAGGAATACTGTGCGCATTAGGGGAAAGCATTGCTGGACTATTCCCACCTTTTTCTTCACCATGTGCTGGACTCTGGTCCGGGCTCTCTGCTCCTCCATCCACAGCTCCTTGTATCTGTGTTGCATGAGGTCAAAAAAGGGAGTGGGAGGCCTGGAAAACATTGAAAAGACACCAATTTAATGTTTGCCTCCTTGTGCTGGTTCACATTTCTGCTCCTGGAAAGTGACAGTGAGAACAGGAATAAAGCCTTGCACTGGAAAAGGATTTCTGCTCCTCAGGAAACCTCAAACCCACAATGATTTCCATGAACACACCACAGCCTGAACATAACTGTGCTAACCTGTGTCAGGGCATTCCCCAGAACTGGAACAATTGCAAACCTTTTACAGGGCAGGTTTCAGCAGCTGTCTGAGCCCTGGAAGGACCATGGGGCACCACAGGCTGCAGCTCAGCTTTGGGCCCTGCCAGAGCTTCAGGAGAGCCTCTCCCAGCAGGTACCCAATGGAGCAGCTCTGGCTGGATTCCCTCCATGGGAAGAACCCCTGAGTGCCAAGTTTTGCTAAAATAGCACCGCTTTTACCATTGAAATCTCTCTGGTGTGGTGCACCAAAGGCTGCAATGTGCAGTGATGGATGGGGTGAGAGGAGCAAGTGCTGTCCTCAGCAGTCTGAGCAGGGCTAAAAATGGATCCAGTGCAGATGGTCAGGGTCTGCAGCAGAAAGGGGAGCTGAAATGCTGAGCCCTGGTCTGGAGCCTCAGCTGCACAGAGCAGGAGTATTTGCCCCTTGAAAGAGGATTTCAGGGAGCAAGGAGGAGACAGCAGAGGGGAGGAGCTGCACATGACCCAGGTTCTAGAAAAAGTCTAAAAAGGCAGTTCCTTGTTGGCCAATGTCCCATTCAGCTGCTCTGAGCTGGCATTAACCTGACCAGCTTGTGGCAAAGCTGCAGCCTGAAATTGTTGAGCCTTGCTCCTTGCAAGTGAGGATACTTCATCAGCCACCACGGGAGGCAGAGCTGGCAGTGGCAGGGACAGCAAATCAGTAATTGCCATGGTCCTGCTGCTATTCCTTTCCCCCTAAGCAAACACTTGAAGGTGATGAAGGACCTCAAGCTCAAGTTTTATTGGTCCTTGTCCTTGCACACCTTGCTAAGGAGGGACTTTTCCCATCTTGGCAGCAGCTGATGACTGTGGGGCTCTCACCTCCAGCTCTGCTCCCACCTGTAGCCTGCAGAGCCCTGAGCTGCAGCTCCCACAGCAGGGCCAGGGCTGTTCCTGCCTGTGCAGACCAACTGCAGGACACTGGGGGCTTGGGGGAGCTGCTGGGCTGTTTCTGGGCCACCAGCTCCACCTGTTTGTGCAAAGAGCCCACATGCCACAGAGTGAGCTGGTGCCTTGTGGTTTATGGCAGGAGTGGGTCCAGAACTGACAGCTGCCAGCTTTTAGCAGCCTGGAGAATCCTTGATGATCACTGAGGGCGCCAGCAGCCTGTATGCAAATAGTAACTCTTCTGTTTCTTGTTCCTTCACCCCCGTGGTGACTTTTATTACTTAATTATTGCACACCACATGCTTCAAAACAGCCTAATCTATGGTTGTGTTTTCTAATGATACTGGATGTGCAATCCAGCAATATCCATCCCAAGGGTACATTCATATCAGAGGAGACATCCTTCTGCAGGCCTCCTGTTTCATAGATCACATGCTGCAGGGCTTTTCAAGCCTTTGCTTGCAAATCAGCTCTGCTGCTCCACACCATTATCTGGAGACACCCAGTGCCAAAGGCAACACTGACATTTACCCTTTGTCCCCTCTTCCTTCCCCTCCTTCCCTTCCAGTTGGGCATTTCATGCTGATCACAGCTGGGCAAAATATTTAAAAGGTTAAAAGGTGTGGCAAACCAGTGGTAAAGTGTGTTATTATCTGTTTGGGTCTCCAGTTTTGTAGTGTGGTGTGAATGTTGGTATTCCTGACACCAGCACATGGTGAGCATGGCTCGTTTGCTGCTGTCCCTCTGCTCTCCAAGGCAGGAGCTTTCCTGGTGTGCAGGAATAGCAGGGAGGGATCAGGAAAGCACTAAGCCTTTGTGTGCAGTCTTTGATTATTGATTTTTGGGGTTTTTTTTGCAGTTGAATGTATTTTCACATCTCCATGGAGGTGACTTTTACCATCTCCAGTGGACCAGCCAGTTGGTGACTGATAGTCCACAGCTGGCTTGTAAGTAAATGCTTGAAAGGACACATTTGGGTTGATGCTCTTCAGAGATCCTTCCCTGCCGTGTGATTAATCACATTTAAGCCCTGATCCAGCAAAGTATAGAATCATGCCTGGAACCATGCACACATGAACTGCCTCTCTGAAATCGCTGGGAATGACTCC
Source organism: Ammospiza nelsoni (assembly GCF_027579445.1). Lineage (NCBI taxonomy): Eukaryota > Metazoa > Chordata > Aves > Passeriformes > Passerellidae > Ammospiza > Ammospiza nelsoni. The sequence goes on along the minus strand of NC_080652.1, from coordinate 8,017,768 downwards.
TGTGCTGGTTGTCCACACAAACCCTGCTGGGGCTGAGGCTTCCTCTGGCTTTTCCTTCTTTGAGAGAAGCTCTGAGAGAGTGGGGAAGAGCAGGGGACATCAGGGAAAACCTCTCAAAGGTGACTGCAGAGCTCTCAGCAAGGTGGATTTTCCTTTGTAGGTCAAAGCCTGCTCTCAGCAGAGGGATGGGGAATTGGCCCCGATATCGGCGCTGCCTGGCAGTGTGACAGCTCTGCCTTGCAGCTGGCCTTTGGGAAAATGTCCTTTTGCCCTGGTGTTACTTCAGGACAGGGATCAATGGCTTGTGTGTTCCCTTTCCTTTTGTCACCCTGCCCAGATGTGGCTCCTGAACAGGGAGGGTTTTGCTGTTGCTGTCTGTGGATGCTGCGGAGAGAGCAGGGGAAGGAAGCATCCTCTGGAAATGCTTATTGCACATTAAAACCCATCTCATTCACAGCAACTCAGATCTCCTTGTTTTGGCACAAGCACCCTGCCACAGAAAGGAAAGGCAAAGAAGTTCTGATAGGATGTAACAAATTATTTATAATTGTTGGGGAAAAAAATACTCATCTGCTTCCTTTTATAGTCAAATAGTTGGAGGCACTTCTAATGCTGACATTTCCTAAATATTTTAAAATTTATCTGTGCACATTTTCAAAACTATTATCCTTGAAACAGTTCCTGTCTCTTTAATAGAATCTCTCTAATTTACTTTCAAGAGTCAGGGTAGAGACCTATTTTCAACTGAAATGACATGCACCTGCTAACTTGGTTATACAATGTGGAATTCTAGTCTGCCAGACATCCCCTGGAAAAGAAGCTGCAGCCTCCTAATAGGCTATTTTACTGTAAAAACAGTGTTAAAAAGTATAATAAAGTATTAACAATATTAAAATAAAACAGTGTAGGCCTTAAATGAGCTACAAACTAGTTAAATCTATTCCATTCAATATGAGCCTTCAGTGCTTTGCAGCTGATACCTCAGAGCTGGGATTTATCTAAAATGAAGGCACCAGGGACATGCAAGAGAAATGGTAATTATAATTTGCAAACATTAGGCTGACACTTTTTTTGTGTATGTGTGTATAAATCCTGACAGCTGTGATTTGTGCCAGTGCCAAATAGTGCTCCGGCATGCAGGCAAGGGCTCACTTTGTGGCAGGCTGTCCTCAGAGCAGCAGCTCATTAAAACTTTGGAGAAGGAGAAGTTGCCGAAAACAGGAAGGCATCAGAACCATCTGAGAGGTTTTTGGTACACGCTTGTTGAAAGGCGTTTGAGAAGAGAGCCTTGGGTCTGACAAACTGGAATTTTAGTACGCCTCCCCGTTCACAGTGGGGCAAAATAATTGGTCATCAGTGACTACTAATTTGGTTTAGTAGCCAGAGGCATTTTTTTTCTTCCCAGAAAATCAATGACAGTGCCGAGGTCTGTTCAACGCGATTCAGCTCAAGACGGGTCCTCATTTAGCTCTTGATGCTTCTTCCACTGGAGACAGCTATTTTGTTAAAATAAAATTAAAATCTATCCATAATACTGAGCTCAGGGAGCCTCGCCCGTCACTGCCATGCTGCTCTTGAGGTTTCAAGGTTGTCAGTCTCCCCTCAAACTTATTTTCAAAGGTTTATACATCAGCTGCAAAAAAAGGTGCTTGGCTAAAGTGGGTGCAAAGGACTTTGCTCAGGAAGGGGGTTTACACCAGCTTGAAAGGTGCAATCAATTTGATTGCTAAGTTCTGTTGCAAAAGGGTAAAAACTTGACTAGTGAGTGCTTTTTTTTTCCCTGTGTAATTCAAAAGCACGTAAATATTTCAGCGCAGAGCTGAGCCTGTGGGGTTTGTGTGTGGCTCTGCAGCCAGGGCAGTGCTGGAGCAGGGAGCAGAGGATGGGTGCAGGCAGTGGCTCTTGGGGCTCTGCTCCAACCCCAGCAGCAGCTTCCAAGCTGCAGAATCTGGCCCTGCACAGCTGCTCACGCAACAGATCCATCACAGAATGGGATTTGTCCACGCCTGTGACATTAAAATTGTGCTGCTGCACCACTGCCTACGCTGAAACTTTAACCCTTCCTTGAAAGGTTAATGAGGTTACAGGAGGATTTAGTTCTTGTTGCTGTCCTTCCACCTAAGATGTGCTTTTGCTGCACAGTCAGGATCTGTCTTTGGGGCCTTCAGTCCCCAGGAGAGACAGCTACAGGTGCACCACTTTTATATTCTATATGCTGGGAAGGATTTGTCCTGTGACAGAAGCGTCCATATAGAATCTCCCAGCAAAACCACTTCCCACCAGCTCAGGTTGGTTTCTTATAGAACCAGTTCCTTATAGAATGGTTCTTAAAGAACCATTCTTTTCTATAGAATTAGGGTTGGAAAAGACCTTCAAGGTTGAGTCTAACCTGTTTCTTACTGGGGAACAGTTTGGTCTCCAGCACCTCTGCACTGTGGGGCTCATTGGGGCAGCCAGAATTAACTTGCTCAGGCTGTGTCTGTGATTCTGTTTGGGGCTCAAATGTGGGCAGCAGTGAGGTATTAGTGCTCAGGCCCCTCTGCCCTAAAAGGGGGCTGAGAACAGAGGAAAATTCAGGTTATGGCTCCCTTGCAGTGCTGCATTGCCTCCTGCCTCCCTGGTTACTGATGGGCTGCAGGTAGCAATCTATCTCCCATTAATTTGTCTGTGTGTAGCCCAGCAGGAAGCTGGGGTATGATTACAGCTCTGGCTCCTGTGTGAGAGCCCCGGCATCCCCCTGCAAACCGCGGGCTCTGCCTCGCCTTAATTGTTCCCCTTTGGCCCCTGGACCTGTCTCTTCTAACAAGGGCTGCGAGGAGGGCCGAGGTAATTGAAGCACTTAACCACGCTCCCCAGCACTGCCTCCTGCAGCTAATTAGGAAACAGGGCCGCTGGGCTCTTCATTATTTCTTTTAATTGTTTGTGGGTTTTGCATAACAGTGAATGGCAGAAGAGGGATGTGCGGTTAGCTGGCGAATCCTTGACTTTGAAATTGGTATAAAAGGTCACTTACAATTTGTTAAGGCTTTCATAAGGGTGAATTCAATTAGCAGCTGGAAGTCCCTGCACACACGTGTGTGGGTGTGTTTGTGGGGAGAGGGAGATGTGGCAAAATGAGCTGGGTGTGAGTCCAAAGGCTCCCGGTTTTCCTAAACAGCTTGTGGAATATACAGTGAAGTTACAGCCCCCTTACAGCTTTATGCTTCTCTAAATAGGTCCTGGCAATAAACCCATGGAGAGGCCCAAAAGATAATTTTTAAATGATCTCCACTTGTCCTCGCTTTCCATTAACTATTGAAGAAAATAACAAGAGAAAAATTGGTAGAAAACACTCAGGGACCAATTTTTTTTGCAGTCTTTGGGCTGGCAAAACTCTCAGTGCCAATAGTGGGTCTTCCACTCGTGTGGCAGCAGCGGGATCTGAGCCTCCACAGCACTGATTACTCTGAATTTCTGAAGCTTCTTTACAATCCTTGTCATTTGGGTGAGGAAATAACAATATAAATTATTTCACTGTGGGCAGCCAATGAAGCAGTGGCTTCTTCTAAGTGTCAGAGGATCTGTTATTTTGCTCAGAGGGCTCATATGTATAGAACAGTAAAAAGAATAAAATCCATTGTAAACATGCACTTTAAAAGATTTATCAGATGCTCATAGCTGTACTTAGGAGTACACATGGTTACAAGAGCACCAATTTGCTTTACTATTCCCTCCCAGGCCCAGTGAGATGCTTGCTTGCACTGGTCCTAAAAGCACATATGGAAACCTGTGTCTGGCAGTGAAGATACCAAGCCAGCTCTTACCCATTAAATAACTGGCTTGACAAGCTGGAATTGGTGTGCTCGCATTGATTTTAGGGTTGGTGATGCCCTTTGGCTGACTTAATTGAATATTATTTAGGTTTGTCTTCAACACATTTGTCTACTGTTATCCTCTGAGAAAATCAGGTGTTCTGCCTGGAGATCCAGATCTATGGCTGAGAGTGAACAATGCTCAGTCTGCAGCCATCAACAAATGCAAAACATCCAGAGAAAAACCAAGAAAAAACCACTCCAATGCTGAGCAAAAGAAATCAAAGCACGAGATCTTCCCCTTGACCTGCATCCCATGCTCGAATCTCTCTGGCTGGGTGGGAACATGACTTTTTTTGAAAGGAAAAGATGTTGATGAGGGCTGAAAAGCTTTGTTTTCACAGAAAGGATTCTGTGATTATTCCCCCCTGACTCAGGTTTTTATTGAAAAGCAAAAGTTGGCAAAGAAAAAGGTCCACTTGGGGCCAGAAGTAGCTCTAGATGGTAAAACTTTGGAAAAAATTCTTCAGCTGGCTGTAATCAATGGAGATAAACCCACAGACAACAGCCAGTGTGTGTGAGAGTAAATTACTTTCCTATTCAGTGTAAACCAATTGGTAATAAGGGATCTTAATCTGTCCTTCAGATCTTTTCTTTTCCCATCTCTATGGCTGACGTGCAGAACAGAACCTTATCCCAAACCATGACTTGGCTGTTTATTTTCTCTTAAACCATCAGCCTGAAGGAATCAGAAACTCTTTCAGCAAGCAAACCACCACTCTGGAGAGGAATCAGTATCCTCATGGTGCACTTAGGGTTTTTTGGAGGGTGTGACAGCTCCACCTGCCCAGCAGATGCTGCAGGCACCACCAGCACCACGGAAGGGGCTGGGAGCTCACACACCCAGGAGAAGAAAACTACTCTTGAAATAGAAATTCTTATCTTAGCAGTGTGAGAATGGTGGCAGAGGCACCAAGAGCCTTTCAGTGTGGGATTGGACAGGATGTGTAATTATCTGAGCTGATGGAGTCCTGTGTTTTTATCTCAGTTGCGTTTCTCTGTCGCCATGAGCCTGACAGTGATTCCAATCACTGTGTTATATTTTTATAATCTGTTTTGTCAGTCCTCAGGGTTTTTTTTTCCCTGTAAAACTTTTTTTCCCCTAAACGTTAGGATTTTGGTGGCTTTACACTCCCTTTGGCTTCCAGTAATCATGGGTCAGATGCACATTTGATGTAATACTCAATTTTATTGCCTGTCCAGCTTTTCCTGGTGGGTTCTTCCCAGTAACACATTATTTCCTTGACATCTTTGCAGCTGGTCTACATCTAGATTAGCTTTCTTTCCACAGCCATGTATTAGCAACTTGAAATGTTCTTTAAGTATCTCAAAAATAAATCTATACCTTTCTAAACTTTGTTCTGGCTGTGTGCAAACAGCAAGGATATTTTAGGTGGAAAGGCCACTTGCTAAGCAGAGCATGAGCATAGAAATCTCTCTTCTCTGAGAAGGTGAAAGACTGGGATGGTTGCAAATGATACCAATTAAAGAGGAGGTACTGGGTAACTGATGCCCTTGGCCAAGTGTAACAATTTGAAGAAGAGAGATTGCACTGACCAAATGCTTTGGAGAGGTGAGTTTGCTGCAGGGGCATGATGAAAACAGCTGCCAAAGGACTAAGAGCAGCTTTAGAGAGTGGGAGGTGGAATGAAGGCAGGAGATGAAGACAGAAGGAAAACGGGCTGTAAAATTCAGGAAAGGGACAGTTGAAGAGAAGGCAGGCAGTGGGGAGGGCCCAGCAGGAGCCCTGGGGATGACAGAGTGCCAGGGAAATCCTGCCAGCACACCCAAGGTCAGCCCAACCTCCAGGCCAACTGCCAAGTGCATGGCAGCCCGTGGGAGGTAGGGCTGTGGCCATGCAGCTTTGGAGCAGCTACAGGATGGCAGAGCATGGCTGTGCACTCCTCCTGCCCAGGAGCACGTTCTGGGGCACAGCAGGCAGGTTTAGGATGCTCACCAAGAGGTGACTGGAAGTTTTTCTCTCCTGGCAGGGCTGGGCAGTGTGTCCATGCTGAGGGTGCACTCTGCCCTGCTCAATCCTGGGGACAGAACTGGTGCTCAGGGTGCCAGCTGTGTGCTGGCTTCAAACTCCTTGTGTGACCTTGCACACATCAATAGCATCTAAAATCCAGCTGTAGACAGCATCCATGTCTTTGTGTTTATTTCTTGTTCCAAAAATGATCATTTAATGTTGGCTGATTTCAGTGCACAGGGAAGCTCAGCCAGAAAAGGTGGTCAGGAGGATAAATGTAGGTCTGGACACCTATTGAGGTTTCCAAATGCAGCTGGAGTGTCCGCAGTGAAGATCCTGGAGGTCTTCACAGACCCTCTGTGCCTTTAGGTCCCCAGTATCATCAAACCCAGCCCACTCAGTGCCCTGCAGCCTCCTCGTTGTAAAACAAGGTCATTATTGCAGAGTATGGGGCTGGACACACCTGTGGGGTTATTTTGAATGAAAAGACCTGGGAGGACAGCAGCTCTGTGATGTGCTGTGCTCAGAGCACGTGGATGGGGTTTAGCTCCTGGAGGGGACTGTCAAAATGAGAATTCTCCTTGGAAGATGAGCCTGTGGAGCTGTGTGTGCTGGGGAGGAGGGCTGGGAGAGCTGAAGCTGAGCCTGTGAGCCCAGTGCCTGCACTCAGGGTCCTCTCTGCAAAGTGTGCTTGCACAGGGCAGCTCCTGTGGAGCTCAGAGCATGAACTGGGGGAGCCTGGCTGGAGGATGCCCCACGGGGGAGGCTGGGAGCCCACCCCATCCTCGTTACTGCTGACCTTGGCACGAGCACTGCCTGCTGATGGATCGGCTCTGGAGCTGGACAAGCCCCTGGGGAACCACTGCATTATCTGTTATGTTCCATCAGTGCCTCCCCTGACCCCTCCCAGCTCCAAATGCCACAGGCATCAGGGAAGGAATAAATCTCTGTCTGCTACTGAGAGAGAGAAGGGAGCGAGAGCAGGAAAAAGGAGAGATGAAAAATGTCCTTTTTATGACTCTCACAACAAAGCTGGCCACGTGATTGGTAGCAAACATTACTCTGGGAAAAGGGAGGGAGAGAATAGGGGGGAAAATCAGCAAAAAGCAGAGCTGCTTCTCTCCCCTCGAAGGTGCCCAGGGGGAATATAGAGGGGTATGGGTGACCTTTGAAGGTAAATATCCCAGGAAAAGAAAGGAAAGAGGCCTCAAAGCTTCAGAGAGCTTGCTGCAGTGTCTGAGGCTGCCTGCTGAAATGCTGCACACACCGTGAGCAGAAAGCAGAGGCACAAGAGATCTGAGTTAGAGCAGCTGCAGGGCCAGGCAGTGATTAACAAGGCACTAATAGCAACCACAGCTTTGGTGCTTGTTTCATTTGGGATGATCCAGGAGAGCTCCAGCCTGTGAGCCTAGGGAGAGCTCCTGACCCTGGTGTCTCCAGGGCACAGAAGCCTTTAGCAGCACAGCCCAGGGCCTGAGGAGGGGCTGGAGATGAGTGGTGAGGGCTCAAGAAGCCCCTTGCCCATTACCCAGTGACCCCAGCCACGTTCCTGTGACAGCGATTTGGGTTATTTGAGTTATTTGGGTTCTCAGGGAAGCAGCGCAGCCCTGAGGCTGTGGGATGGCACCAGCTGCAATTCCCACTGTGTAGAGAGCTGCAGACTGGGCAGGGTCTGCACTGGGTTCTGGGCTGGGTGTCCCAGCTGCTTCCAGTGCCATGGGAAAGCACCTTTGCTCCCTGGCCTCCTCAGCCCCACTGTCAGTGCTGGGAGATGACAGGCAGGTGCTCTTCTTGCTGAAAAATTCACTGTACCCAAGAAGTTAATAGACCTCTAGATCAGATCTGTTGTTTCTTAAGGACATGAAGTGCTTGGAGCTGTGCAAAAAGACTTTTTGCCAGTTTCTTCTGCCCTCAGACAAGCATGTGCCTCACTTGGGAGCACCTTCCCAGCAATGAGATCCCAGTGAAACAGGGCTTAGAGTCCAAACCCATCTAAAATCCATTGACAACCAGGTCATTTTTAGGAAGATGGGTCTGGCTGTGACCAGGGATCAGCTTGTCCTGGCAATGCTCACCAAAGCTGGTCTCTCTAACTTGCCAGTCATGGAAAAGTGTGTTAAACTCCTACTTTTAGTGAAATGTCTGTAACAACTCCTTGATAATTTGGTTTTATCTATAATGTGCTTTTAAAGTAAAGGGATAAATACAATCAGTCTGCATAAAAGGTAGCTATTAAGGAGAAGGCAAGTTGTACAATAATAACTTTCAATTAAAAGCCTTTTCTCACTACTTCTGCTGTTGTGGGGTCTGCAGATTTTCCTTAAAACTTTTGAAGGATGCCTGGGCTTCTTACAGGCAGCCATTTAACCTCCGTTTATGAAGAAATAAAGCAAAATTGATGTTGATTTTGGCCTTCATTGGGGGATACTTTTGCAACATAAAAGCCCTTTTGCCTGCAATTTGCAGAGCAGCCCTGTCACATGGATGAGGGCTGATACTGATAAAGATAAAGCTTTATAGCTGGGGCATTTGCAGCTAACAGCAAGCTAATGCTACATTTTCATTTTGATGCAATTAATGTTAATGTCTGCTACGAAAATTGTCATTAAATACCATTTTAAAATCCATTCAATTTGCATATGCAAAGCCCATTTACTATCATGTAAAATACACGGTGCCGTTCATCATGTCTTTTCTCTAGAATTTGTAGCTGTTATTTTTCTGGTAGTGATTATTATCTAGCTCTTAAAATAAAAACCTAATGTCTGGTCCAGACCTGCACAGAGCAAGAAACCCCCCTGGGCTGCAGGAATTTGAGAGGCTTTGAGCACTGGTTTGTGCTGGAGTTGCACTGGCAGGGAGAAGCTTTTCTGCCTCTGTCCTGCTCCATTCTCAATTTTTGCCCAATTCAGAGCAATGAACTAAGTGGGAGAGAGTAGGATAAAGAACTTTGAACTGATCTTTAACTCCACCAATGTATTTCTACCAGTGCAGACAGGTAGAAATGCTGTTGCTCTGATTTTCTGACCCTGGGATGCCAATTTTCTGGCTGACAGCTCTTCATGTTCCTTTAGATTAAAGGGTTGGCATTGAAGATATTTTTAAGAGGCTTCAAGCCCATAATACTACAGGTGAAATGAGGCTGTGTCGTGGCGTGTATGTTAGATTCAGGTAGTTGATTATCTGACAGGAGTGTTGTAGGAATGTGCCCCCTGTTGACGGAGTGACAAAACTATCCTTTGTTTCCTTAAAAAAGGAAATAAACCAAGAAGTTTCTCTCCTCAATTAGGTAAAAAGAAACCTCATAGGATCAGGGGGACTTCCCCTCAAACTTAAGGAGAGACAACTGGACAGGAGCCAAAAAGCCCTGCTTGCGCAAATTACTAGAAAAAAGAAGATTACAAAGGAAGGAACACCTTTTGTGAGGTGTTTTACCAGGAGCAAGAACCTCTTGCCCTGGCTTGGGTTTTCTCTGTGAAGAGTTTTGTTATTTTGCCTTTTTATTAAAACTTTTCTGTTTGCAACACTACCACAGAAGCCATCCTGCTGATTTTATGCCTTCTAAGGTAGCTGAGCTATCTTGGTGTGATATAAACCTCCAAGAGCTTATGAGACCTGGCTGGAGGAGACCATATATCAGGGTGTCATCAGACATGGATGTGATGCTGTGGCTCAGCATATCCAGCTTCAGGACACTTCTCTTTTGGGTCTGTGGTAGCTGAGACTGGGGAGGGATGTAGGTGTGGGGGTGGGTGTGGAAACCCAGGGCACCAGGAATATTTCTCTGTCTGCTCTGGGGTGCCCTGACCCCCAAAGGAGCACTAACTTTAACCCTCATTCATAGCAAAAGTTTCCTAGATGTCAATATAGACTAGAATCCACAAAAGTGTAAAATAAATTATAAAGAGTAGTGTAAGTGTATCACTTAGTGAAAAATCTAGGTTTTGAAATTTTTAGTATGTTGTAGGTAGAAGCAAAATAGAAAGCACAGTGTTGTCCTAAGTTTCTTCTTCATGCTTCTTCTTCCTACTTCTTTGTAAGTTTAAGTAGCATTTTGTAATTAAGCAAAAAAGTCCACATTGAAAACTCTTTGAAATCAGTTATGAGTTAAAAAAAATAATTTAAGTGTCAGTTCTTAATTAGACAGTTTAGTCTTAAAAACCTTGTAACAAAAAATCGTTAGCCATTTTGTCCCTTCTAATGAAAAGCTGCCAAACTCCCAATAATAAAACTATTTTAGTAATAAAAATAAGAAACAATTAAAATGAAATATTAAAAATTAAATATAAAAGATAAAATAAACAATTTAAAATAATTATAAAATATAAAATAAACAATTTATAAAGTATAAAAGAAACCATTTATAAAAATAAAATAAACATTAAATATTAAATTAAAATAAACAAAATTAAAGCCAAACACAAATTACTGTCTCAAATACCTTCAATCCAAACCCAAAAAACCCCCAATAACTAATACCCCCACGGGTAGGAAGGGATAATTTCATGCTGAGGAGGGCCCTTACCGTGGTGGCTTGCCAAAGGTCACGCCTGGGGGTACCTTGCCCCCATATCTGAGGATGCCCTTGTCCTTGCAGCGGATGTCCATGTAGCCATAGTACAGAGCAAACTCCCTGGCTTTGGTGCAGCCTTCATCCACAGCTGCACGGCCCATGGCCACGAAATCCCGCGGCATCACCCTCTTACGGGGGTGGGCCTTGGCCTTCACTGTGTCCCAGTGCCCTATGGCTGGAAGGAAATGGAGACAAAGAGGAGCAAACTTGGTTAGATCCTTGATTGATGTGTGTGCACCGTGCATAGGGGTCTTGTGGGGCTAAAGTTCATGGCCATGAAGTCCTGAGGCATGACCCTCTTGTGGGAGTGGGCCTTGGCCTTCACTGCATCCCAGTGCCCTATGGCTGGAAGGAAATGGAGACAAAGAGGAGTAAACTTGGTTAGATCCTTTTGGGAAAGCAGATTGATGTGTGTGCACTGTGCATGGCCATAAAATGCCAGGGCACGACCTTCTTATGGAGGTGGGCCTTGGCCTTCACTGCGTCCCAGTGCCCTATGGCTGAGGTAGAAGGAAATAGGAAAAAGAGGAGGCAGCTCAGTTAGCTCCTTTTGGGAAAGCTGATTGATGTGTGCACCTTCATGGGGGTCTTGTGGGGCTGAGGTTCATAGACACAAAGTCCTGTCTTGGGGCATGACCCTTTTATGGGGTGGGCCTTGGCCTTCACTGCATCCCAGTGGCCTATGGGTGGAAGGAAATCGAGACAAAGAGGAGGGATGTCAGTTTGATCCTTTTGGGAAAGTAGATGTGTGTGCACTTTCACGGGGGTCCTGTGGCACTAAGGTTCATGGCCACAAAGTCCTGGGGCATGATCCTCTTACGGAGGGGGGCCTTGGCCTTCACTGTGTCCCAGTGGCCTATGGCTGGAGGTGGAAGGAAATAGAAACAAAAAGGAGGCAACTTGGTTAGATCCTTTTGGGAAAGCTGATTGATGTGTGTGCACCGTGCATGGGGGTCTTGTGGGGCCAAGGTTCATGGCCACAACGTCCCAGGGTGTGACCCTCTTATGGGGGTGACCTTGGCATATGGCTGGAGGTGGAAGGAGGAGGCATCTCAGTTAGATCCTTTTGGGAAAGCAGATTGATGTGTGTGCACCTTCATGGGGGTCTTGTGAGACTCAGGTTCCTTTTGTGAGCTTCATACCCCATCCTACTGCATCCCATACCCCATCTGAATTGGATGTCTTCTCACCTTCCACCATGGCTTGCTCAGTGTGTCTGATTTTACAGGGAAATTGTCCCTAAGAGCACAAAGCAGGAGCCTTGACAATTTTATGACAGTGCCCAGGTGCATCCCATTTTGCAGGTGCATCACATTTTGCAGGTGCATCCTCCCTGCTTGGGTATGTGTGAGCCTCTGAAAGTTTCCAATGTGACAGAGAAACTTCACTGGTCACCAAGCAATTGGGGTGATATTAATGAAAGTGGGTAAATGTTGGAGTTCTACACCTCCAGCTTGATGAGAAGTATTGAAGAGCCATGGGAAGGAGAGGAGACTTCCTACTAGCATTAGGATTTTGTTGCAAGTCTGTGGTTTAGGGGCAGTGTCCTACCTTCAGGGACTCCTCCATCTCTCTTGTGCATGTACATCCCATAGGTAAAATCAGGGCCTGGCAGGGAGTAGCAGTTCCTCATGGGCTTTCCAAGTTCTGGCTGCAGAAAAAGGAATAGAGAAGCATATGGAACATTAATAGAGAAACATAAAGGCCTTTTCTGATAAGATAAAGCCCCTGAAAAGAGAAGTTTGTAATAGAACACAGCCACAAGTACTAGGAGTTTCCATTCGGCAAGGGCTTGAATCCCACTTGCAGAAGTGAGTGCCACAGTGCAAAAAGGAGCCTAAAGAATGCTGAATTTCACACAAGTTAGGCTTTGAGTTATAAAGAGACCTAGCCTTGCTGGAAATAGGGATCCTGACTCAATAGATATGAATTTGAAGTCTTCTTGTTTGGTTAATCTCTCCTTTGGTGGGGATGCCCAGCTGTGGTGTCTGCAGCTGGTCTTAACTTTACTTTGAGTTATTTCATTTCCAAGTTCTGCATCCTCCCAAAAAACTGACATAAACTTCCCCAGGCACAATCACATCACTGCTCCTGCCTGGGAATCATCAAGACACAAGGCATGCTAGAGGAGGAGGAGGAGGAGAAGGGGGATGAAGAAGGGAGAGCAGAGTGAGGGTTAATAACCCTTGTCCAGAACAGGCACCCTTCCAGAGGGCTCTATGGAGGTCTTTAAAATGTGCTTGTAATTCCTCCAGCTTTTACACTTCACACTCCAAAGGAAGTGTGGCATTTTCACAGCTTTCAGGAGCAAAAATTCCCCAGAAAATGAATTTCAGGGACCTGCCCTGTGTAAAACTGCAGCTCCTTTGTTGCAAACAGCCCTTTCTAAAAACCATCCACCCAGGGATGTGATGCAAGCACAGTTGCATTTCCTCACATCCCTCCTGTGAGCCACAAGCACAGGGAGGGACTGTCCCCTGTCCAGCACAAGGGGACTGAGGGGGGTTTTAGTGCCACCAGGGCTGCAGTGGCAGTGACAAACCCTGTGTGCACTCTGTGTGTGCCAGGAGCTCGTGCAAAGCGCTGCCAGCTGGGATAAAGGAGCTTTCACTGCTGATCTGCTCCCCCTGTATTTACAGCTATTTTTAGGGTGGTTGTGCAAGGGAAATGGTGGCATCTTCCTCAGAAGCAGGAGAAAAGGCATTTTCCTGGGATCACCTTCTGATAATGGATCAGGGAAGTGAGATCAGAAATCTGCTGTGGTGGCAAAGGTGTGTCAGATGGGAGAAAAATCACTGAGAAACTGCAGTGCAGGAAAAGAGGTTTGTAACCTGTGGCAAAGCTGCTTCCAGACCCTCGAGTGCAGAACTCCGAAATTACACTTAAATTTATTTATTTAAAGAGTTCCTTCTGCAGAGCACCTGAAGTTAACACAGTTGGGTGTTTACTCCATCACAAAATGAGTGCATGCTGTTTCCTTTTATGATCAGATGGCATTTTACAGTCACTTTGCACTGAATAAATAAAGCTGAAGGTGCTGGATAATTAATTAAAAAAAAAAATCTGGTCCAATATGTTGAACATGGAGAGAATCTGTGCCTGAAGAAAAATCAACGAGCTCACAAGACTCTGGTTGCCTGCCAACATTTTTTACCTACAAAAGCAAAGAGGGGAAGGATGTAGCAGGAATGAATCCTGCTCAGTGTAATCCACAATTACAGCCTTTCTCATTCATAAATTAGCAAAATGCTGTTTCCAGCTCATGGGCTGGTTTCATTTGTTTGTCCTGAGGCATTATAGGTGTGCTCTATCATAAAGCAGAGGGGAAACTGAGCCAAAGTTGATGCAGAAGGTCTTTTTTTTTTTTCCCTTTCTCCCCCAGTTCCAGCACTGTTCCCTGTGTTCAGGTTTAGCCTGTCACAAAGCTGCTTGGCTGGAATACAGATCTGTCTGACAGCTGTGCCCATCAGCAGACAACTTCATTAAACCTCATTAAGATGTCATTTCTCTGCCTTATTTCCCACCTCTTGGCTCTAATTAAAACCGTCTCTCTCTGCATCCCAGGCGGTCCTAATTTTCTCTGGGTACCTTCTGCAAGTTTTCTCCCTTTACGACCTCGGTGAGGAAAATCCAGCATCCTAAATGCTGTTTATCTAGCCAGTTTGGAAAAGACAGCTCTAGACCTTATCCTGAAGCATTCCCAGAGCACGCAGCAGAGATCAACACCTCTCAGGGCTGTTAGAAATGATCACTGAGGCTTTGTTTGCTCTTTCAAACTGTCTTAAGGGCTTGGCTGATGCATCCTTTCCCCTTGGACATGATAATTTTCCTGGTGTGTCTGGGCAGGGTTTGGAGGGTGCCATGCTCCCACTGGTCATGGTGCTGTGCTGGGGGTGTTTGATCAGTGGGGATCCCTTGGTTGGCTGAAAAATGAGTGCTGTTGGGTTTACTGAGTTATCCTGAGCCTTTGCCAGGTAGTTTCTAATGTCTGCAGCCCTGGGCTTGAGCCCTGGACTTGTATTTAAGTGTTGGAAAATGTTTGCTGTGGAGGAAGAGGAAGGCTCTGAAAAGGGTCTGTTTCTAGAGGTGGAGGCATTGCAAAGGTTTAAAGAAGTGCAAAATCTTTAAGGATTCCAGGTTTTGTTGCAAGACTTATTTGTGTTCTGTCCCCTGGCGTTCATGGCCCAGCAAAACACATTGCATCAATTTTCTGAAGATGACTGAGAGAGCTGGGAAACATGTCCACACACAGAGAGGTCCAGAAAGAGACTGAGATGTGGATTTTTAATCCCTGCCTCCACAGCCTTTCCCTGGGAGGGGCTGCTGGGCAAATCCCTGAATCCTCTGAGTGCTCTGACTCAGCCCTGTCCCCTCCTCTCTGGCTCTGCCCTGTGGACACCTGCAAACTCTGTGCTGGTGCATTTTCAGCCTGCCAGGCCCTGCCTCCTTCCCACCTTCTGTTCCCCTTTTCATTACACCCCCTTGTACAGTAAAGCCTCCCGTCACGCTGCCATTACTATTATTATTGCAGATTTACTGCACTTGCAGAGTGAAGTGATTGCAGTGACAAGGCCCAGCATTTTTCCCTCCTTCCCCCCACGACAGCTTGAAATCAAGCCCTTCATTTGCATTTACATGATCTTGCTGTGCAGCTTATGAGATCGGGAGATTTATTTGCTACTTAGCTTGATGTTTGATTACACTCTAAGAAGGCAGTGAGCTACAAAGTGCAGGGATACATCAGAACTGAGCTACTGAAAGCCTCTGGGGGACAGTAACTCAACATCAGGTTTAGGTAGATGAGAAAGGGAATGTTCAGTGTTTTGAGAAAGGCAAATTTGATGAGATTTTTTTTAAAGGTGGAAGGAAAAACTTGCCTTTTTTTTTTTTTTGTGTGTGTGTGTGAGAAAGTAAAACAAGAATGTTGTTATAAAAACACACCTGAAAAATCTGGGTTTGTTAGTGCAGAAGAAATCCTAGCAGGGGCTGGAGGCTGCTGGGTTGCCTGGTGCCAACTGCTTGTAAACTTCCACTCCCAAGAAGATTATTAATAATAAGTTGGCAGTTGTCTTCGAAGCTTTTCATAAGCATTAAAGGTCAAAGCCAAAGGAAGTTCTGCTTGATGGACTACCACAAGATCTGTCCCTGATTTATTTAGCCTCAAAGTGTGCCACTGAGCATTAATATTCTGTAATAAAGGGGAAACTGAGGCAGGGAATCAGTGTGCCCACGCAGGACAGCAAAGGGAATGGAGTTTGGGCTGGGGAGAGAAGAGAGTGAGACCAAATCATTCTGGTCTTCTATAAGAAGAATCTTTCCCTTTCCAGAGAAAAGGGTGATGCTTGGGCAAACTGCTGCCCTTGGAGTCAGAAGTGGCAAAGCTCAAGGATCTTGCTGTGAGTTTAACTCTTTTCATTACAAATACTCCAGACAGATCAGCCAGAGCACATCCACAAGTGCAATCTCCACTAACCGGTGCTCCTCACTGACCTGCCCTGGGAGCTCCAGCCTTATTAGACACCAACCTTTGAGTGTCAGGTGTGGATTTGAACCATTTTCCCCTCTAGAAGCTGTGTTTTGTGTAAGGCCAGCAGCAGAGCTGGTTAGAGAGGACAATGAGAGAAGACAGGCAGCCCTTCCAGCCCATATTCTCCTTACACAACCCCTTGCACCATTCCCTTGCCATTTTCTTTCTCCCAAAAAAGCAGGAACACCAACAAGCAAGGGCCACACACAGAGTCAGACACAGAAACCCCAGTCCAGGCAGCACCCACTGTCTGATACACTCACTGCACTTTCCAACTGTTTGCACTTAGCTTTTAGTCTTGAAAATTGCCATGAGATATGCTATAACAATTAATCATTAAAGACTTAAGAAAGAGTATACCCCGTTACATAAAAGACTCCAGTGATGATCTTTATCCAACTTGTAAAATGGGCAGACTTGATGCCACCGAATAATTTCCCTCTCATCTGCACAAAATCAAGAATGCAAGTCAGACTTTGAACCTGAAGTGAACACTGCGAGACCAGCTTATAATTACCAAAACTGAAAAAAAGAACAGCGTTTTCTAATGAATGACAAGCCACTAGGTGGAAATCTAATTTGGTCTAATTAAGCAGCCTTTGTGAGGATTTGTCTTTAGATGAAAAGAAGGAGCCAAAGAGATCTAAATGCAAATGAACTCTATCATTTTGGTTTTAAAGGGCCAGGCAGATATGAAAGTATTTGTGTACACAATCTTCATGGGTGTATTCACCTTCTAGTTTTCCACTGAAAAATTCTGTTTGCCCCAAAATTCTGAGACTCTGAATATTAGTCACTGTTTAGGGAGTTAGCAGATAATGATAATGTAATGGAGTTAGCAGTACAGCATTGCAACAGTTAAAACTGCAATTCTCTGTAACAAGAGTGCTGTTTGAAAATGGCTTCAGAAAAAAAAAATTAAAAAGAGATTTTTTTGCTAAGGAGTCAGATCCGAGCTCTGCCAAAAAAAAAAAAAAAAAAAAAAAAGGATTTTTTTTGCTAAGGAGTCATCTCCCAGCTCTGCCACTGTGGATGTGTGGCACTGTATAACTCTCAGGTCTTCGGGGGCACCTGCTGGACCCTGAGCTCCTGCTCAGCTCCTCAGTGTCAGGATGAATTACTTCAGCATTGATAAATCACCAACACCTTGCCCAGTTGTGCTATTTCTGCTGATTCTGCCGACATCTCCACGCTGGGAGCAGCCAGGCCAGGTACAGCCCCAAAGGCTGAGGCTCACCGAGGTGTTTGACTCTAATTGAGATGGAAATATTGAAAATGATCTTCTCCTGCTCTATTAAATCTGCTCCTGACTTTCAGATAAATTTGTGTCTGTGTAAGGTTTTTGTGCCAGCACTGAAGGTCAAAGCAGCACGTGTGTTTCTGTAGAGGGTGTCACAGCTTGTGAAGTTCACATCAGCCCTCGCCTGCTCTCAGTCCTGAGGAAGAAACGTGGGCTGTAGTCAGAAGACAAAGCCCTTGGCAGGAGGGATGGGTTATTCAGGCTAAATGAATGTGCAGGTTACAGCTGCTGCTGAGTGAGGTCTTACCTGTGGTGTCTGATTTTTCTGGAGTTACAACCATCATTCACCTCTAAGAGCAGAATGGGCCTGGGATAGATTTGAGGACATGTAGGGACAATGGCAGGGAGGTTTGGGACAGCATGGGGTGGTCCTGGAGCAGCTGGATGGAGAAGGACTTTGCTGAGTCCTTGTTCTCCCTACAAGAAACATCAGTGGGAAAACAGGTATGGGTGGACAGATCAGTGTGGGAAAAACAGGAAAATAATTCTGTCTTTGATGTAGCAGCAGATTTGGGAGCTCAGGGTATAATGTGGGCAGAATAACACACAGCAGCTTGGCAAAAAAAAAAAAAAAAGCAACTTTGCCATGTTTGCTGTTGACTTCCCAGAGAAGAGTGGGAAAGGGTGTAGTGGGGTTGTCATTTCCCAGAAAACCACAGCCCTAGAGACACCTGCTGTGCTGCAAACCCTGAAGTCAAATTCTGCCAGGGAATGCTCTTGCTTAATGCCTGGCTTCAATGAGGACACTGAGGTTTGGCTGAGAGAGGGATGTGGGCTGCTTGAGAATGAGAGAAAATTCTCTAATTGTTAAAGAGAATGGACAATGGCTATTTTTTGTTTGGTTTTTCTTTTTTCTTTTTTTTTATTTTAAGGTTCGGTCCCTTTTCAGCACTTATGACCTTTTCTTTGTGTTTCATCCTTAATAATATCTGTTCTTTGAACCTCCCCATCTGCTACTTCAAGAAAAATCCCTTTATGTTCTCAAGACCAGATGTTGGCCCAGATTATGTCCAGAGCAACTCAGCTCAGTGAAGCTGCTGCTTACACCATGTAACTCCCTGCTGCTGCTCCAACTCCATACAGGTAGTTTTTATTTGACTCGCCTGCTTTTATATGGGTGCAATAGAACATACTAAGCTAAGGGCTGCCAGTGTAACCTTCATATAAGTCACACTGACATTAAAGGAGTGGAATTCAAGTGAGAATTTGTCTGTGGGCCTTTCAGAGCAGACTGGATATGACATTTCCTATATAGTAAAATAGTTCCCCAGCAGCACAGACCTCTGATTCTAAGGCCAAATTAAATCCCTGGCTGCAAATGAGATACTGGCTGCCTTGAGAGCTACCTGTTATTTCACAGCAGAATTTGTCTGAAGTCAATACACTTGTGGTACCTCCTAGAAGGAAATTCAAATATTTTAGATGAGGAGGCAACTTGTTAAATTCAGGCTGAACCTCTGGTTCAGGAATCTCTCGGCTTTCACTCAAGGAGAAACTCTAATCTCTGATCAAAGATGCAGGAACTTACCAACTTCAGTCACTTCATGTACAGAATAATCTCCATTTTCATTAGAGAATAGATAAAGTTTTTGCTGTTAAAAAAGGATGCTGTTTCTTTAATGTAATAAAACCTCAGCAGGACAGAACATCTTTACTAGACTATCCCTCACTATTCCCACAAGAAATCAAATATAATCCTATTTAAGAAGCTTTAAATAATTGTGAGCTTTCATATTGACTTATTAAAATGCAGCTTAAAAAATGCCTTCCTTGCAATCCCTTTACAAGGGTCAGGGATATAAAATTTGAAGAAATATGATTAGTAGATCAGTTGGAAAGATATGCGGCAGCTTCCAATTTTATTATTTAAAACTCTCTTTAGGAAGAAAAGGTGATTCTGTAAAAAAAGTGGCACCATCTCCCTGAAGGAATCCAGTCCTGGGGCTTCCAGTCCTGTCTCCTGCATTCAGAATTCAAGACTTGTGCCAGGTTTTTCTTAGACCTGAAGAGCCCTTGCAGCTGGGATAGGAGAGCTGCATTCTGTGTGCTCCTAGCCCAGAGAAATTGAGGCTTATCAGGCTCAGGCACAGAATAATCCAGGAGCACCTGTGGCCATTCCTGCCTGCTTCAGAAGACAAAGTGATAACAGAGATGCAAATATGCCCCAGAGGACAGAGCACAGGTACAGCTTGGCCCCCAGAGCCTTTCTTTTAGCACCTGCACACTTGGAGAGATGAAGAGCTGTAAACTTTCAGATGTGGGTTGGAGTGGGATCATCCCCTTTTTCACTTTCTAAACACTACTTGTTGGAATAGAAAATTATGGGATGAAACAAGGCTCCTGCTGTGCTGACTGGAACTCTCTGCAGGGTGAGCTGTGTCTCCAAGCACCTGAATCCTGAGGGGTCCAGGCAGAAATCTTCTTCCAGCACATCTCAGTCCAGTTGCCCACATTCATCCCTGTTGAGTTCAGAGGAAGAGCAGTTCCCCTGGGATCAGCAGGGTTGTAGGGATGTAAATGATGAGACAATTTGACCCTGCTCTTGAAGAATATTAAATACAGCAGACACTCAAATCGTGCTGTCAGTTGGGCACAACTCCCATTAAGCACCGAGGGCCTTGTGCTGATGCAAGGACCTGCCCGAATCATTTGCTCTGTCCTACAGCAAAATGTATTCAAGCTGCTGAAATGTAACTGCAAAACCCAGGCAGCAAAATCACACCCTGCCCATTACACTTACAGCCAGCTGCTGTGAAATCCTAATGTGTCAGGCTTTCTCCAGGAAATAAGGGAACTAATAACTTTACTCCTGCCTAAGGCTGGACTTTGGTCAAGGCTGTCAAAGCTTCTATGATTTTCCAGTGTTTTTGAAAAAAAAAAAAAATCCATGATTTTTGACATTTTGTGTGTGTGAGCAAGCAGGGAGCTGAGAGAGCTGAACTTGCCAGGGCTGCAGTGCTCAACCTTGGGTGCTCTGCAGGACAAACACCAAAGGGTCCTGAGCCCACTGGTGCCTGATTTCAGCTCCTGAGGAGGTCAGGGGCACTCAAACAGGGCTGACTCCTGCCCAGAGTTTTCTCCTGTGGCAGAAAAAGCACCAGTGACACCAAAAGCAAGACAAGCAAGCACTGGAGAGAGCCTTAATCCTCCAAGGGGCTGTCATGAGGTTTTTTCCTGCTCCATCTTTGTAATTTTCTACATTTAGGACAATAACTGTGAAACTGGGCTGAAATAGAATGGGGAGTTGCTACCAATGCTTAAAACCACTCATTTTCTCTAGGTTGATCTTATTAATGGTGCTAAAAACATGGCAGAAGTTATGTGGCTTACAAAACAATGCTTGCTTTCTTCACTCTATCTCTCTCTATATATATTTCTAAAATTCCCCATAATTCTACATCTGACTCCCTCATTGCTTTCCCCACCAAATTTTCTCGATACAATTCCAGCTCTGCTTTGTTCTGCTGTTTTCCTCTCCAGTCCCATTTTATTTTTTTTTTTGAAAGGATAGAACAGAAGGGGTTGGGTACTGCTCAGGTATGACATACATGAGCAGCCCAATTGCTTTCAAAGGGGCAACCTTCTGAGGCAACCAAGAGTTGGCTCGAAAAAGTCACTTCCTAATTGCATCATATTTGCTAAATCAGACATTTTACATACTGAAAAATTCTCCATGTTCCCTTCGTGCTCAGCCATTACAAAAGGCTCCTGCTCTGCTGGAGTTCTGACCCATATTTTCCCTGCTGCAGCCCAAATTTGGTTGCTAAAAGGTAAAAAAAGAGGGGGGAAAAAAAATCTCTGCCTCATCACATCCCTCCCAAGCCCTGTTCAGCTGCTGTGGTATTTTCCTTCATTATGCTGCTGCCTCAGACTGTAAACCTCTCTAATTTCCTACATCGCAGCTATTTATTTAAATGCTAACTCGCATTATGAAGTGATAATCCACAAGCGCAGGAGATAATTTATGAAGCATTTAAATTAAGAGGAGCAGCTAATTGGGAGCATGTGTCTTATAAGCCTTGCTAACACCAGAAAACTACAAATTAGGGAGAAAATGGAAGATATTTTTATCTTGCTTTTTTCCTTTTGTAATGCACTGAGGAAGAATATTACCATACATCACACAAACACTGCTGCTCACAGAAGTCTTCTGTTGTTGGCTTCGTAGTTACTGGAACACACAATGCTCTCATTATTACAAATTCCTCATTATAACACACAGAATCATCTCTGCTCTCAGAGAAGGTGGAACGAGGTGGGGTTTTCTCCAAATAAAGCAGAATAAATTTTCCAGGAAAGGTCCCCTTCTCAGCTGCATGCATTAATTCAAAAGAGCTAAGACTCCCTTGTTATATAGCAATGTTAAAGTGCATTTAATTTAGGACTGCATCACGCTGTAAGAGTTTTATAGGTTTTTGTTGAAGTGGGAATGAGCATAAAATGGCTGTGAATCAGGGAAAAGCAAATGTGCTGCAGCCACAAGGCTGAGGGAAGGTGTTTTGGATGTTCTCTTCAGATTTTTGACACCAAAGTCACAAACTTTGCTTTCACTTCAGCTTTGAGGTGGTTTATTCATTAAAAAAATTAATATTGACCTGAATCTGAATAGCAATGTGCCCCATGCTGTGCAATTCCAGCTGTACAATGGAGATGGCTCCACTAAATGCTGCTGGCATGGGCTGAAGGGAAAGGAGGGCACCCAGGCCAAGACAACAGCATTGGGGAAGGTGATAATTATCCCAAGGTCACAATCCTGCACCAGAGTCCCTGGGAGGAGCAGGGAGGTGCAAGGCTGGGTGTCCTCAGGGGGCAGCTGCTTTTCTCTCTAAGTGCAGTGCCCCTTTGGTGGGGATTTTTTGGGGTATTTGTGCTTTGATCAGAGGAATTCCACATCTGGGATGTTCTCTCATAGGAGCCAGAGGGTTTCTCTGCACTCCCCAAAGAGTATCCCAGGCATCCAGAGGATTCCATGAAGACAACTTGAGGGATGCTCATGGCGTGTGGAGCCTGAGTCTGACAGTAAAAAGATGCCCAAAGAGCATCCTGGGCATCCAGAGGATTGCATGAAGACAACATGAGGGAGCTCATGGCATGTGGAGCCTGAGTCTGACAGTAAAAAGATGCCCAAAGAGCATCCTGGGCATCCAGAGGATTGCAAGAACAGCTCTGAAGGAGCTCATGGAATATGGAGCATGAGGCTGACAGCAAGGACCACCTTAACATGGACCCTCTGCCAGCCTTCAGCAACCACTTCAGTTTTTGTACAGCTGTACAGTGAGATCTTTAGTTAGGATCCTCCTTTACCCAGCAAGCAATTCTTGTGGCTCCCTTGTGTGGCTGCTGGAGACAGATTTGCTGTTAGAGTGAAATATTGTGTGCACACCCTGCCTGGCAGGGTGCTTGGGAAGCACAGTGAGATCCTTGGACAGAGGATGCTCTGGCAGAGTGTGTGTGAGTCCAACCCCTGTACATGTCTAGAAAATACCTGTCTCTAATCTCTACATTCTTATTTTTGCTCTTACAAATCTCCCTTTCTGTGCATCCAGGCAGCAAACAGGCTCTGGCATTATTGGAGCTGCTCCTCGATTCGGAGGAAACCATAAATCTGAAACTTCAATCATATCTTTATGATCATTCAGCAAACAGAGATGGAGGATTTATTCAACATGGGATAGCAAAGGGGAAACTGCAGGGGGTTATTGCAGGAGATATTGGTTTAGCTAAGGCAGAAGTGCTCCCCTGGGCCTCTCTAGGGCCGAGCCAATGAACAATGGCACCAATGACAATAACAAGGCAATTATGGGCAAGAGGGTGAGGAGGGGGTAATGCTTTGTTAAAGATAGAGCTAAGATTCCAGCATGGTGTCTCTTTTGTGTGCTTTAGGAACTAAAGGATGGTGTGTCTGCCTGGGGTGGGCTTATTAGGAGCTGGTGATCCTAAAAACACAGCCAGTGCTTCAAAGTGCCTGTAGCCTGCATGTGACTGTGCTGCTCTTAGGAATTTATGATTATTTCCTCCCTAATTAAATAGGGCTGGCAATGGGTTCCCCTAATCTATGTGCACTCCAGGGTAGGAGATAAGCATATAAACCTCTGCTGAGGAAGGTTTGTCTCTCTGGCTGTGCGATGATGTTGAGTTTTCTGCATTTAGTACTAACTCTTACTCCCAGGAGGAGACTCAGGGGATGTCTGTTGGCCACAGTGTTGTGCCACAACCACTTAAACAGCCCTTCCACCAATTTGGCTTGGAAAGGCTGTTTTGAGATGACCCTGCGACCTGTGCCCAGCCTTGCACTGCTCCCATCTTCTATCCTAGATGATATTTTTAATAACAATAGACAACTTTCAAAATCCTGACTGGGGAGAGAAGCTCAGCCCTTAGGTTTCAAATACAAAAAGACTTCTGAACAACAAAACAACATCTGCATTTGCTGTTATGGGGATCAAAGTGGGGAAGCACTGGAGGGGTGGCTCCTGTGGGCTCAGCATTGTCCTGGGAAGTTTCCCCAGTACAAAATGGGAACACAAAAGCCATGGCAAAAGGGGTGGAAATGCCCCTGGGCGAGCTGGATCCTGCCATTGCTGCCAATGGATGGGACCTGGATGAAATTAGCATCTTTTCAGGGTGCAAGGGACACAAACCTTCTTTTTATTTTTTACAAAAAAGATGCGATGGGGCAAAAGCAGGAACCCAACGATCCATCCCCACCTGTCCTGCCTCCCCTCCCCTTTCTTTTACCAATTTGTCCCTCTCTCCCTTTCCCTCCTGAGCCCCAGGGCGGTTTGTTTTTGCCTGCAGAAGGAAGGTTGAAATATAGCGGAGGGGTGCAGGCAGCTCTCCCTGTGGCCCTGCCCCTGCTGGCAGGAATGCAGACATAAAATAACCCAGAGCCATCCGTAACCTGTCGCCAAAGCCCCTCTCCGAGGTGAGAGCTTTCCTCCCTGCCGTGGCTGTTAGCTGCAATGTATTTCTCCCTGCACTAAGCACCGTCTTTCCCAGGGCTGCATTACAATGATTTATAAACCCCATTTCTGGGGAAAACTAATAGATCAAAGTGAGGAGAAGGGGAAAAAAAAAAAGGAGACATGAGCAGCTGGAAGAAGATATTGAAGCATGAAACAAAAAACAGGAATGAAAAAGTAGTTTGTGGCACTAGTGAGTTGTTCTGTGCTGCGCTTGTGTTATTGAAAAATAATAGGGGGAATCTGTATTTTAATCCAGTTTTTTAAAGACATGTTCAAGTAATCTGAAAAGGTCTACCTAAAGCCAGCTTGCTTTTGTGTGCTTGTGCATCTGTTACAGAACCAAACACTTATTTTGCTGTTGAGCCTTTCCCTGTCTAGTCTCATGTCTTATTTAGACTTTCCATGATTTTGAGCAACATCTAGATTTTGTAATGGGGTAACAGAAAGCATTGCATGAAGGATTGATGCTTCTCTGGACCTGAGCTAAGACTTGGTCAGTTTTTATAAAGGGACTTCATGAATGAGGTCAGGGTGGCCAGTGGGGTGCTCTGCCTTTGTCTCTGTTTCCTCTCCTGCAAGTGGAGGTGAATGGAGGAGATTCATCACAGAACTCTCAGCATCAGTCAAGTTAAAACCCGACTGAACTGAGGCAGGAGCACAGCCCAATGCTCATCTCTTAGTTCTACAATGATGAATGCATTAGGGTTTGTAAGAGCTTTAGTGATACAGAGCTAATTGGGCTTTTGTGTGTGTTCTGCTTGTCTGGTTCAGCTCCAGACATCCCTGACTTCAAACGTAGGCAGGGCTGGAGAATTATTATGAAAATAACCATAATCCTTGTGGAGTGCTTCATGTATTCACAGGGCTGCACAAACCTTCTGCCTCCCATCTCCCCACGTGCAGTGGATGTGAGAGCAAACCTCACACACCTCTGATGAAATGCACTGAGTAGGACAAACAGCAGATTTGACAGAAAACAGACGTGTGTGGCAAGACCACAGGGGCTTTTCTGAGAGATTGTGCAGAGCCATGAGAGGGAAGCTGAACAATTATCCCCAGGCACATCCCAAACTTCTCTGAGGTTTGTAGGTTTCCATTCAAAGCATTTCTCTGTGTTCCTGTTGTTTAAATTTTCACTCTGCCTGGCAATTTGCTGTTGCCAGTTAATGCTGCAGTGCTGTGTTCACTTTAGGCTGCCTGGTTTGCCTTGGTTCCTGATTTCTGCTCCATCCTTTGGTGTTGGTAAAAGGTTCCTGGGGGAATGCAGGTGCAGGGGATGTTCATGGATGTGCATAATTGATCCTTCCCACAGCTGACACAGGAAACAAGCACGTGGTGAGCTGCTCTGCACAAGGAAGGGCTGTGCTTGTTCTCACAGAGGAGCTGTGCGGGCAATCAGGGGCTGAATTTTCATTTTGGTGACTTTGTAAAAACATGGCCTGGAGAAGACACATCCAGGATGCCATCCATGACAAGATCTGCTTTCAGCTCCATGTCTCACTGTTGATAACAGAGCCAAACATTGCCACTGGTAGGACCAACACCTGTCCATGCAAACCATCTGCTGGGTCTCTTCCACCCTGAGATATTCTATAATTCTGTGACCCTCATGGCTGAGCCTAACTTTTGGCTCAGGGCTTTGACCAGTAAGAGCTGGGCGAGTTAAAACGAAAATACAATTAGTTTTCTAAAAATATTTTTAAAAATGCTTCAAACAAGAGAGGTCATCTTGTTAAAACATTCAACCCCTTCTTTCCTTTGGCTCCAGAGAGCCATGGTGGTCACACCAGGCAGCTGCATCCCTGTTTGGGATCCTGCATGGATCCATTGCTCTGCTGACCAGTGCTTGATGCAGCTGCCTCTCCCATGGACCTTGCTCTGGTAGCTGCATCCCCTATTACCACAAGCAGAAAAATCATCCATGCTCTAATAGCTATTGTAACCTTCCTAAAACTATGACAAAATCTCTCTTCTGACTCCCCATGGCCCAGCCAGTCTTTGCTCTTCTTTGCTGTCTGCAGAGTGAGCTGGCAGGATGAAAGACAGCTGGGAAGGTAGGGAGAGCTGAATGTGGACTAAGAGCTGCCAGAGGAATATGAGAAGAGAATTTTGCCCTATAAGCTTTAATAAGGTGGTGGGTTAAGAGAAATGCAGCTGGGGAGAAAGATGGGGAATGTTCTCTCTCCAAATGGGCACTGCTTCAGTTTGTAAAAGCACCAGGGATTCCCCATGTGGCTTAATTTATTATTTTCCCACTGGTTAAATGCCAAAACAATAAAGCAAAATCTATTGTTAGCTTTAAAATGCAGGTGATTTGCATATGGCTGTGATAGTCCTACTGCTGCCTTCATTTAAACTCAGTAAGCCAAGGTACCTTTAAAAATTATGACTTGTTTTACATTTAATATACTGAACTATGTTAACATAATATTAAGAGGCTGACTTCACAGCTTAATTGCTGCTCACGTAGAGGCAGCTTTAGCAGCAGCAGCAGCATTAGTCTGAGCTGTGCAGCCTGAGATGAGCAGCTGGAGGAGCAGCCTGCACAAAAGGGCTCAGAGCTGCTCCTTCCCTCCATGGTTCCCCCCTAAGAACACCCTGGAAACCCAAAATCATTTTTACTCCCTTGTGTTAGGGGGTATTTGGCTCCCTAATGCAGGTAAAATTGCACCTGGACAAAGCAGTGTTGGAAAATCAGGTGGGTTTTTGCCCCATCCATTGAGGTTTTGCAGAGGGGGAAGGAATTGCACCATTCCCTGCCAGAGCTGGACACTCTCTGCTCTCCCAGCCCTGGCTCTCTGAGGTTGCTGCAGACACTGTGCAATTCTGCTGTTGTATATTCTCATTTCCTTCCTTCCTTCTTTGACCCTTGCTTGTGTCAGGCTGAATGCAAAGAGGGCAGGAATGGCAATGGGAGCCAGGCCCAGCAGGCTCTTAACCTCTCCTTGGATGCAGAGACCCTCTGACCATACTTTGGTCGATGCAGTTGGCTGAGGCTGCTGGGGAAGGGTGAATTGCTGCAGTTTCCTTTAGTCCCTCTGTATTTTCAGCATCCTGAACCCTGGGCCAGCTCTCAACAGCAGGGCATTACCTTTAAGGAGGCAGCTCCTGCACGTGGCTCACTCGTCCTTGATCCCCAAACCTCCAGCAGGAAAGTGGCACAGGGTGCTGCCCTTCTTGTACATTGTCAGAAGTGTAATTAACATCCAAACATTGCCCCAGGACGTGCCCAAAACAAGAGGGATCCTAGGCTTGTCAGGAGCTGAAAAGGTATTCAAGCGTTTCCAGCTGAGCACATCCATGTGTCTCTGACTTCCACACATGGCTCACATTTTGGGGTCTGGACTCCTTAAAAAAATGTGCCTTTTTCTCCTTGAACAAAAAAAGCATCCAGATTGACAGAGATGTACACCAAGTCCTAGCCCTCTATGATTTAAAAGAGCAAAGTTATAGGCCCCGGAAAATTGAGGTTTATAATAGAAGCACTGGCAAACCCTTAACTACAGAGAAGCTACCAGGCGTTGCAACAATAATTGGGAAGGGAGGAAAAAAAAAAATCACACAGTGTTTTTCAGTGCTTAGCTAAGAAATACAACAAGAGAGTTTATTGCTTGCAAAACACAGCTGCACTGCCTCAAATTGGATGGAAAAACGAACCCTGATAATTTATTACACCCCTAAAGTCACAAGAATGTACCCATAAATTACTTTTTTGGAGGGGGAGGGAAGTGGTACCACTGTAGTCCATTCTGCACAACCTACTTATTAGTATCATAATTTATTATTATTATGCCCTGCTGCAAATAGAGAGGCAGATAAAACTCAAATCTATTAAAACAACCGCTCCACTTTCTCTGAGCCACTGAGGGACACCATTCCAAAGGAAATGAGATAAATTACTAAGACAAATGGATGGCTCTTGAATTAGAGCACGTAGCTTGTATATATGCAAGAGCAGGAGGATAATTCAAGCAAAAAAAAAAGAGTCATGTTAAGTTTTACCATTCAGGATTCAACACAGAGGGACTGGGATAACATCAAGTGGTCAATTAAATGTTTCTAATGTATAGATTTTTTTTTTCTCCCCCAAGATCCTATGTGTTCACTTGGAATGAATTTGCAAAGCTGAAATAACTGCCCTGCTTCTATTGAAAATGTACCTGGATCAGCATGTATTTAAAAATAAGCTTTATCCAGCTATTGTGAGGAAGCAGGCACTGTAGTGATAAGCCTGAAATTACATTGATAATATATATATATGTAAAAATAGATATATCCAAGTGGTGCTGATCAATTACAAAGCTGATTTGACTTCAAGGTTGGTGAAAGATTGTTTTAGATTCCCAAAAGGGGAAAATGGCAGAACCAAAGGTGCCTTTATCAAATTCGCCACGTGCCTCTGCTAATGGGTCAACAGGAATTTTTGTTCTATTCTTCTTTCTCTTTATTTCTTTCTGGAGCAGCAGTTTTTAATGCTGTCCTCCCCTTTCCTGCCACATGGATGGATTAGCAGAAATTATAATTGTTTTGGAAGGTTATTGCTCATTTTCCCTCTTCAGGACATGGTTATTGCAAAGTCAGGATGAGTTTGGTGCTCTTGGCCATAGTGGCTGGGGTATAATAGAGCCCTGGTTTTGGAAGCTGCTGCTCCAGAATGGATTTGAGTACAAAACTGCCAGGTTTGAGAAAAAACCTGGCAGCAACCACAGCCAACTTGTGGTTTTTGCTTTAATTCTTTTTAAAAACATAGCCACTATGTATGTGATACAAATTCGTCTGGACTTTCCTAAGTAGTGTTTACTCTTCATATTGATGGTGATACTTGGAGTGAAAAATGGAAGTATATAAAATTATTTCCTTTCTGAGCTAAAAGGTACATGAAATACACTCATAAAGCTACATTTGACACTGCTCTAGATTTGTGCTTGGATATTTTTGCTCCTGCAAATTGTTTATGTAGGATCATGAGGGTAGAGAATGCAGAAATTTGCTCCACCTTCATTTGAATGTCAGTTGGAAAATCCAACAATTGTAGCTTTTGCTTTTGGCCCTTTGTTCAGATCCAAGGTATCAAACTTCCCAGGGAAAGCTGAATTTCCACTCTTCAACTAGCATGCTGTTGGTATTTCATTCAGATGTGGCACCTGCCTCTAGCAAAGTGCAGGGCCACTACTTGGGCTCTTTTGTCAGTTTTTCCTCCCACTTTTGCCCCTTCCACAGGGAAATGTTCCATCTGCATGGCCTGGCAGTTTCTAATATTCAGTTTGGTAGCTGGTAACCTTCCTCCTGAGGTTCTGGCACTGCCCATTTAAAGCATATTAATGTTAAAGCCAAGTTTCCAAGCCACTATTCCCTCTCCAAAAGGGAAGAGGGTGATAGGAACCTAAGCAGAACTGGGGTAGTGAAATTTTAAAGTATTATGACACACATACATTTAATATTACATCACATGTAAGGGAACAAGCACATATGATTGCAATATTATATGACAAATACAGGTCCTACAACGTTAAATTTAGTGCCTTGTGATTGATGATCCTTTGTTTCCAGGTTTTCCTCTCTGTATATATTATTTCTGTAGGATAAGCATCTTACCAGCTGGAAGAAACATACAACTTTTTTATTTTCTAGCATGTAATTTCTGTTTGATTCACAGCTAATAAATAGGTCATCTTGTACTTTTGAAATGCCAACATGCAGTAATTCAGTGAAATAGAGACTCTACATTAAAAAGCTGTCAACCCCAGTGCAATTTTCCTGCACCCTACGCTCTGTAAAGATACCTTGTCACTCATGGTTCAGCTCTGTTTTCCTGAAATATCTCTTCTTCTGCATAAATAATGAATATAGTTGCATGAAAATATCTGGCACAATGTCTGTTCTTCCTCCCACTCTAAGGAGCTGCAGTACAGCCTCTGTATTTATTGGTTGATCTTCCCAACAAATCTTGCTGAAATCACAGGGGTGGTAATAGCGTGGCCCCTTCCCAGGTGTTCTCTGTGCAAAACCCATCCTGCCCTCCTGCCTCAAGGCAGGCAACTCCTGCCTTCAAAAAACACTTTGCTGTTTAATTCTTCTCAAAATTTAAAGGCTACAACAGCACAGAGTAATTTAAAACACTTATTTGCTTTCAAGCTCTTTCCATTTCTAATGTGTCACGCAGGTCTCGCACAGGAAAATATCAGCCTGAAGCAGATCCCAATTAGGAGTTTTTAAAATTAATTCTGTTCTTTAAAAAAGCTTGCTATAAATCCCACCAGATTACTAAGCCTGTCTTCTAATTCATCTGATCTGAAAACACACAATTTACTGGTTTTTATGGCTTTCTGCTGGTAGCTCATTAGAGGTGACACAAGGATGGCAAAAGCTGCTTCTGAGGCTCTGATTTCCACCACAAACACTGGAACTGGGCTGCCCTGTTTGCTCATTGAAGGAGCCCTCTAATTTTCCATTCTGATCTGTAAAATCACGGTGCATCCAAGGGATCTCACTTCCTGAGACAGGGAAATCTCTGCAGTGCTGATTTCCCAGTCCCAGGGTATTTACAACTCACCCCCAGAGCACACAGACAAAATCTGAAGGCAGAGATTGAATCCTGCAGGTGTTGCTCACATGAATGCTTCCCCCTGATCCCCAGCTCGATAATGTGATGTGAGGCAGGGGCAATGCTGTTTGAAACTGGATCAGCTCAAACCATGAAAAATTTGGCAGTGCCTTTTGTGGGCTTGAATCGACACAAAGTTGGAACTTGCAGAAAGTCAACCCTTGAAAATGGGGAAAGCAGGGTGTGCTAAACCCCTGGGAGCCAGGTTTTACAGAGGATAAAGCTGCTGAATCCTCACAGTGAGGTCCAAAAGTAATTTAAATCTCTTCCCCTCTCCCCCTGCTCCCAATTTCCCCATCCCAGTTGTTGTGAGATGCATCAGCTGAGAGGGAAAGTTGGAAAGTGACACTAATAAGGAGGGCTCAGACGCACTAAGAGTATTAAAAGGTTAGGTCATGGTGTGTTCTATTAAATAGAATATTAATTGAATTCTTGACATCTGAGGTGAACTGTGACATGCTCATGGGATAAATATTGCATTTAACAGAGCATCATGACCTAAAGCTGTAAATACTATTGAGCATCAGTGCCAATCCTTCACAATAGATCTTAGCCCCAGTCCTCAGGGTACGGATGCTCCCTTGGAGCTCCCTTTGGAAGCTTGAGCTTAAAACCAGCTCTCACATTTCTTCTTTCTGGTCTCAGTTAAGTCTGAAATTGCTTCTTCCTTCTCAAGGCTACACTCTGCCTCAGAGATGTGGTTACAGACTCCTGATACAAAGCTAGAACTGGATGTTTCAAATGCCACGTGCTACACGGTGCAAGAAAGGCAAAAGAAAATTTCTCCATTTCCACCCCCACGCCATAAAGAAGATTAAAACATTACAAAGACCAATTAAAAATAGGGAATCTCACGGCAACATTTTCATTAACCCTCCCTGGTTCTTCTTTCTGTCTCATTAGTCATCACAGGGAGAGGAAGGATCATTTTAATTAGCAGCATTGTAAAGCTTTATTTAAGGCAACTGCCCCTCCTGCTGCTCTCTGGATTACCCTGACGGCTTATAAATACAATACCAAATCATTACCAGCCAAAAACAACGCTGCTGAAGGGCTTGGAAGAAAGAAGATCCACTATGGTCAATGTTTAGGGCTCTTTAACAATGTCCTTTCTCCTTTTTCAGGCATAATTCAAGCGTAATATTGGGCTTTACAAAACAACTCAATATCCTCTTACAGCAAAGTCCTTTCTAGTTGAGGATACCATGTGTTCAACTCTCTTCCCTTTTGTTTTCAGGGCAGGGAAAGCACAGAACCACACCTGATAGGATAGACACGGTAGATACGATCACAGCTTTTCCAGCATCCCAATTTAGAATTACTTGTTAAATTCCAAAATTACAGGGACTGTGGGATGCTGACAGCCTTGCAGGAGGGGGTGAGCAAGAAGACCCAGCTGGAGGAGGATGGTGGAAGTGTTTTAGAAAAGAGGATTTTGAGAGTTTAGAAAGAAAACAAAGCAAAAGCCCACATTTAATGGAAAGTAAATTGCTTTTTCCAGTTATGGCTTGCTGAATTTCACATTTTTTTAGAAATTAGCCCAATGGGTCTGCTCTTTAAGAAGCCCTCAGCCAGCATTTCCAGCCAGCAGTTTCCACATCTGAGGGTGCATATCCTGAAGAGCTCATTTGCTCTCCCCTACACCAACAAAGGTGTGAGTGACCCCACTGCAGTGCTCATTTTTATTTTCAAACAAGTTGGAGTCACCACATTGCAATCAGGGATTTGATGCAGCCCAAGATGTCTCAGACAGGAAAACATCACATTTCTTAAGATGTGAGCTGCACAAAATGTCCTCCACCACGACTCTGTTAGGGTTTTTAAGATTCCATTAGGATTATTAGGATTCACCATTTAGATCTGTGGCCTACTTTCCCTGACCTGAATATTTAACTGTGGATTCTTCATTACACCTGGGTCCTGAAACCTCTAATTGTTCATCACTGTGCAGCCAAGGCAGCTCAGTCCTTCCCTTGGAACACCCCGTTAGGTACATGAGGGAGTTTCAGTGCTGAGAGTACTCTGTGGTGGAGCATTTATGGTGGGGTCACAGTCAGGATTTGATTTTTCAAAGTCAGAGCATCACACAGCTGAATTTAGTTGAAATTTGAGGTAATTTTGAGGTACCTTTGCTGTGGATACCAGCAGAATAAAGTTAATACATCTTTGCATTAAGGTGTATCAACCACCAAATTCTTCCACTTTATTGCTTGACATGACAAAAAGAAAATCAGACCAGATGATGAAAACTCTTTAACACTGAAGTGTGAAAGCACAAAGTGCAGTTCATCTGCCCTGAAAACAAACTCACCCTGACTTCAGCTGAGCACAATGTGGAGATAATACTGGCTTCTTCAAAAGCCATGTCTGTTCCTTCACAAAGGTTTTTAAAAATTATTCGGAGTGCTTGATGTTACCTATGTGAACTATTTTAAGTAATAACCAAAAGGGAGACAGTAATGATGCATCCCTGAATGATTACTGCCTTGCTGTATGGAGTTTATTTCATATTAAGGTCTGGATCTGTGGAGGGACAGGTGATATCTTTTATGGAAGTAACTGCTACATGCCAGACTGTCACAAATACACATTAAAGTATTTTAAAAGGGAAGGGAGGGAACTGAAGTTCCAGTTTGGGACTGACCAGAGCCTCAGCCAGGCTGAGCAGTCACTCCTGAGCTCCTGCCACCCAAACTCATCTCCCAAGCTGGGGGAGCCCTGCAGAGGCCACAGCACTGCCAGGAGAGCTGCAGCTCCCAGGGATCTCAGCCCCCAGAGATCACAGATGCTAAACTCACTCACAACCAGACAGTGAAAAATAGTCTGAGTAGCAGCAATTGTAAAAGTTTATATAGGAGCTGCTTTGTTTTCTATTTATAGCTGCGCTGTATTTTTCTTGTAATACATTTTTAATGACTTATAAGGCCTAGTTATTTATTCTCCTGAAGCCAAATACTTTCTCTACCCTGCTGATGCTCAGAGGAGCTCTGTGGGGATGGCCCAGGCTGGGGGGACCCTGCCTGGCCCTGGGGACCCCCAGAGCACCCAAGGCACCCCCAGCATGCAGCTCCCCACTGCCTCTCTGCACAGAGACTGCCTGGGAGAGCCCTCCCAAGGCCACAATATTTTCCAATTGCTGATTATTCTATCTGCACACAAGGGAGTCTGGTTTTAGGGTTGTTTTGCTTTACATTTCTTAATCCAAAATTAACTTTACTTAAAAAACAAAACAACCCCCAAACCTGCAGTGCCTCACAGGCAGTGGTCTCTTCCATCTGGGTGTTGAAAAGTTGAGTATGAACAACAGACCAAAAAAAATACTTTGAAATGGCAGCTTTTAGCACAAAATATAATTAATCTGCAAAACCAGCATCCATCCCTAAGCACAAATGCTGATTGCCTCATGATGAGTCTAACCAGAATGGTATTAACTCTACTGTTCTTTCTAAATTGTTATATACCCAATATTTTCTTCTGACTCTTCTTCATATTATATTAATAACTATGTAATCACTTCATTAGTTTATTTAGATTATGTTATTTTAGGAAATTATTGTTTAGATCAGCCTTGTCCTTCCCATCTCTCCGTGCCATCCCAGAATTAAGTGATATCTGAGGAAACCAATTAATTGCAGCTCAACCACTGTAATGGGGTCTGTTCTGCAGTGTGGCAATGTCTAATGGAGTTTTAATTTCCCCTTGGTGAGTCAACATTTGCTTAAAGAGAGAAAACTCTTAGGGCAAAACACTGCCTGAAACACACACAGCTCCTTCCACGTCTATGGGGCTGAACATTTTGGTTTTTT
The DNA here is from genome assembly GCF_027579445.1 of Ammospiza nelsoni. Taxonomy (NCBI): domain Eukaryota; kingdom Metazoa; phylum Chordata; class Aves; order Passeriformes; family Passerellidae; genus Ammospiza; species Ammospiza nelsoni. Next base: position 7,983,170 of record NC_080652.1, on the reverse strand, counting down.
GAGGGTAAAATTCACGGAGAAAACTCTCAGAGCAAAACACTGCCTGTAACACACACAGCTCCTTCCATGTTTGTGGGGCTGAATATTTTGGGGCTGCTGCTGCTGATTTTTGGGGGGTAAAATTCACAGAGAAAAAACTCTCAGAGCAAAACACTGCCTGTAACACACACAGCTCCCTCCACATCTGTGGGGCTGAATATTTTGGGGCTGCTGCTGCTTTTATTGAGGTGAAATTCACAGAGAAAACTTTAAAGCACTGTCTGAAACACACACAGCTCCATCCATGTTTGTGGGGATGGACATTTTGGGGCTGCTGTTGCTTTTGTTGGGGTGAAATCCACAGAGAAAACTCTGCCTGTGGGGTTCAACATTTTGGGGCTGCTGCTGCTTTTTTGAGGGGTAAAATTCACAGAGAAAACTCTTAGAGCAAAACATTGCCTGAAATATGAACAGCTCTTTCCATGTTTGTGGGGCTGAACATTTTGGGGCTGCTGCTGCTGATTTTTGGGGGGTAAAATTCACAGAGAAAAAACTCTTAGAGGAAAACACTGCCTGAAACACACACAGCTCCTTCCACATCTATGGGGCTGAACATCTTGTTTTTTTTGGGGTAAAATTCACAGAGAAAAAACTCTTAGAGCAAAACACTGCCTGAAATATGAACAGCTCCTTCCATGTCTGTGGGGCTGAACATTTTGGGGCTGCTGCTGCTCTTTTGGGGGATAAAATTCGCAGAGAAAAAACTCTTAGAGCAAAACACTGCCTGAAACACAGCTTCTTCCACGTCTATGGGGCTGAACATTTTGGGGCTGCTGCTGCTTTTTGGAGGGGTAAAATTCACAGAGGGGCAAAGCTGGAGCACCAAAGAGCATCAATTCCCACCAGGGGCTGAGGACATGGAAGATATTCAGCCCAATCCCACGCAGCTCTCAGGCTGCACCTCCCAACCCTGCAGGGTCCTGGGGGCTAAAATGAATTTGTCACCCAGTGAAGCTTTGACAGCCCTTTTTAATGCATGGTGTTCCTCAGGCAATATCCATTTAAGGGTCCTGGGCCCTCACTCTGCAGTGGCACAGCCAGCCCTGGCCATAGAAGCTCTTTGTCAGACACAAACCCTCATCCCCAAGGAACCTGCTGTGGGACAACACAACTCACAATGAGATTTTTCCATTAATTGGCTCGTTCAGAGTATTAAGTACAGCCAGAAGTTGCATTTGAGATTCTGGGTGGAGGCAAAGCACCTTAAAATGCCCCTGGACCCTCCCTCTCTCAAGCCCTGAGCCCCTTCCCAAACCTCCAATGTTGTTTTGCTTGGCAAAAGCTGAAAAACTTCTAAAGTCAACCTGGTCTGCCTTCCCCAGTTATCTGAGAGCTTAAAAGGTTTGAAACAAAGCTACATTATGATGCAACCAAATTCAGCAGCATCTGATTAACAAAAAGGAGGCCACAGCTACCTGACAGCAGCTGGTGGTTATTTTTTATTTCTAAAACAAACTGATGGCCTCAAACATTCATACATGTTTGGGTTTTTTGTTTGTTTGTTTGTTTAAATGTCTCATTTCCTGGTTTGTTTTTCTCCTGCAGCGTGCAGGGAAATAAAGTTTTGCAATTCTTCTTCTCATAATAAGTCTGTCCAAAAATGATGTCGCTCATTGTGTTGAAAGATGGTTTCATTTTCTACTCAAAATTGGTATGAAAAATTTGCCTTGCCAAATGAACATTGTATACTGAACTTGTCAAATCCTCTCTCCTGACACAAATAAAAGATAACATTGGGTGGCAGCATGTAAAACAGCACTGACAAGACAGCTGGGATGGAAGCAAAGAAATGCATATTTTTCTCTTTCTCTCTTCCAGAGCAGGGAATGGGAAAGATCCAGGTGAGCGAATGCTGGCGTGTTACAACCAAAAATACATCATCTAAAGACTTAACAAGCCATTTCCAGGCAGCTTCTGAGATGAACATAAGCGATTCCATTTCTGATTAGCAAAATCATGACAAAAGCATCAACTTTTTTCCAAGCAGCCAAGGAAGCTGCTAAGTAGGAAGGGTGGCTGAGTAAAAGGAGTATTCAGTTAAAAGTTCCCAACTCTGCTGTGCAGGCAGGAAGGACTATTCCTAGCACTGCAGAAAATTATTCTAAGTGTATTTAAAAATAAATAAGGTAATGATAACACTTTCATTAGATCTGCAGTGTTTCCATGTAAGTGAATTGTTTTTTCCTATTAAAATCGTTGATTGAAGGCTGTTAGCTATTTATCAGCCCTGAAATTACATTTCTCCTCTCCTCTTAAAAATCACAACAACTGCATAGTTAGTAACAAGAAAAGACTCCTAAAACTGCAGTTTTGGGGTGGGGGGGAGCAGGAATACAAGCATGAAACACAGATTGCACCTTCAAATCCCCCATGGCATCACGCTTCTTTGTTCTGCTAAGAAAAATTAACCTCAATCTCGGCTCAAGGTCCCCCGATTGATTATCATAGTCATTTAAATACTGTAATCTCATTTTCAGCATCAGGGAAAGGGAGCGAAAAGAAGAAAAAGAGAAAGAGGTGGGGAAGCGAGGGGGAGAGAAAGAGAAAACAGAATAAATTATCTGACAAAAGGAAAAAGGCCCTTTCTGCTTACGGAGCCTATTTCAGATCCTTCCACTTGATTGGAAAAGTTGATGAAGTTTAAATGAAGCAGAATTAGAGGCTCAGGCCGCTGAGTATTGACAGGGGCCCATGGAAGAATGTGCAATTCAATAGGGCTGATTTCTGTGGAAAGCAGGGGAAAGGCCTAAATGGTATAATCTTCAATCAAATCTAACATCGACACTGACAAGGCAGGGTAATGAGATAGGCCAGATCAGGCATGTTGGTTAAAGAAATTAATCCCTCTCGCTGCACCAAGAGTTCAGCTTTGATGCCTATTGTACAGAGCCCCGTCCCAGCCTATCTAAATGCTAACTAACTGCCAGTGGGAGCTGGGACTGTGCTTTTCAGGGCTGGGGCTAAGCGGGGAACGATTTTAGCTGCCTGATTTTGGAGGCAGAGGTGGGACGGCACCGGGAGCAGAGCAGGGATGACAAATGCAGCCAGCCTCCCCTTGCAGGGAAAGTTGCATTTCTGGTTGTCTGAAGGCTTTAACACACTGTAATACGTGGTAATTAATGGAGTTACAGTCCTGATCATCCCATTGGAATCCCTTGGGAGCCACCAGGAGGGTGATGGAGACAGCAAATAAGTCAGGAAGTTGAAAAGCTGCAAACAAAGGGGCTCTTCTACCTGGGCGAGCAAGCCAAAGCTCCTGATTAAAACCAGTGTTATTTTTCAGGCTGGTTTGCTCTTTATGGAGCAATGCAAGGTTCACTGTGTTTGCTTTGAGGGTTTTTTATCCCCCCAGCCTGGGAGTTACGCTATTATTTTTAATCAGGTTTCACTTGTAAGATTTTTAGGCACAAACCTCGTGTTGGTTTGCTTAAACAAATCAAACTAGAGATATTTCCCTTGATATTGAAGTTTTCTTAAAGGCTGTTGCTGGAAATCTAGTAGTAGATCCCACTTGCATTTATCTTTGCTACTTCAAATAAATGTGAGTGGGAAAGTCAGTTTTATCAAGAACAAATGGTTAAAAAAGAAAATATTCTCAGAAATGCAGGTTCTGTCTAATCTGTACAATGCGAGCAGCCAAGCAAGAACAAAACAATCCCTGCAAGATGACAAAAGCTTCTGAAATCCAATAATTAGGCATAAGAGCATCTCTAAGAATTTGCATGGAAAGCAACCTGCCCTTGGAGAAAGTGTGGCTGAAAACTCCCAAAAATCAGGAGCTGAAAACTCCCAAAAATCAGGAGCTGAAAACGCTGCTCTCTGTGACTGCTGCCAACTGCTCTCTTTGCTCTACATTCTGCACTCAAAAAAAGAGAATTATTGTGTGAAAGGTTTAAAAATAAAGAGTTTTTCACCTTTCACCAACTGTTTGCCTGCCGAGCGCCCTCTTGTCCAGCATTGTCCTCACTGAGCCCCCTCCAGCTTTACTCAGGGGCACTTTGTGGTGCCTCTTCCAAAGAAGGAGAATTTTTGAGGGTGTTGGAATGGGAAGCTGAGGTTGGAGAGGAAAGAGGGCAGAGATATTCCTGTGCTGTTACAAATTTTAGCTGCTCTCTGGTGTTGCTGCTGGGTTTGATGTCCCTGGAGCAAGGTTGGTGGGTTAAGGACGCCTCAGTGGGATTTGGGATATCCCTGACTTTCTCTGGGGTGTCTCCAATTTGAATTAGCCTGAAAATCATCTCTTGGCTTGGTGTGGTTTGGGGGCAGCACTAAAACAGGCAGTGGCTCTCCCCCAAAGTTTCTTAAATCTTTCAGAGAATAAAGCCTGAGTTTTAGGTTCGTCATAAAAATTTATAGCCTGCAGCAGCTCTGGGTGCACTGTGAATGTATGGATCCATTTGTGACCCATTTAATTTTAGTTTTTTCCCTATCCTGCCTACATCCTCTCATCCTTTGGCTTAATTTTTGTTTTTACATCCCCACCAACTCGGGCAAGAGGCTGCACAAATGTTCTCTGCTCTGCCAGCACTCTATTAGGGTCACAATGCAACAATTTGGTCTAACCATTATTATTGTGCTGGCTGACTTCAATAATGCACTTTTAAATCAAAGAGCCTTTGAAGCTTTATTTCCATTGTATTAGACAAATAAACATAGAAGATTTTCATAAACATAAAAGGCATTCACCTTGTAATGTTTCTGGGCTTATTAGTCTCACCAATTTGCATTGTTTTGTTCACATAAAGGATCAAAATGCCCTTTTGCTTGATTTTACATCCTGCCTGTGGATGTTGGGAGTGAGCAGCTCCCCAGGCCCGTGCTGCTGGGGCTGTCCCTCTGCCTGCTGAGTCACAGCTGGCACTTTGGAGCCTCTGTTCAAACAACCAGGAGGAAAAACCCACTACTTTCATTCGTGCAGAATGTTTACTTGCCTCTTGGAAATACCTTATTTATTTCAGCAGTGCCTGTGCAAAATATGGGAGGGCACTAAAGCTCATAAGGAGTTTAATTTTTAGTGTACCAAATAATTCATTTAAAATCTTAAATGAGTTCATGCTGAGAAGAAAACCCTTAGAAGTCAGAGCATTGGAAGGAAAGCTCAGAACCAAACCTAATGATTATTTGACTAACCAGCCCTTCATTAGTTTGTTTCTCTAATGAATTATTGAGGCACAGCAAAGCCATCTCAGAATACATTTTTAAAAGCACAACACTCAACTTAGATTGCAAAAATATAATAGTACTTGTGATATAATAATATTAGCAATAAGCACACAAAATGCTGCATAAACACTAATTAAACCTCAGCGTCCCCAAGCAGCAAGCACAGAAGGCAGGACGTTCAGCACATGCAGTGATTTGAGGTAAAGAGAATAATTAACACCAAATAAAACAACATTATTCCAAACACACCTCATGGTACTTGTGGCTCCGTGAGAGACAGAAACTGAACTGTGCTTTCTGCAAATTCCCAATAAATGCATTGATCCCAATTAGCTGCGAGCAGGTTTGGGTTAGGGGAGGGAGCTGAGTTATTGAAATCATCAAAGCTAACACCTGAGGGGAGTTACCCAAACCCTGAGTTACCCCAGCACTCTGGCTGAGCTTGGTTCACATCCTGGCTGTGGCCCCAGGTCCCTTGAGGGAGCAGAGGGACATCCCTGTGCTGTGAGGGTGCTCTGTGCAAAGGAAAGGATTTTCCTCCCGTCAGTCCCGTTCCTCACCCGTGCCCAGTTCACCTTGGCTCCTCCTCAGGCTGCTGCCAGAAGAGAGAAAGGAGATGAGTGGATTTGGAGAGAATGTTAAAAAATAAAAACCCAAATTGCCCAGGAAGCTGAGGGTTAAAGGCTCAAAGATGAAGCACAGCATTCAGATGTAAAAGCCCTGTTGCAGCCACAGTCCAGGTCAATAATAAAAGTTTCAGAGTGATGGAAAACCTGCCCTGTCAGTAATTTCTATTCCAAGAGAAGTTTGTGATGATGCAGTTTACAGCTCAAAGTTGTAAATTCTTTTTCACACCATGCACTTGTCTAGCTTTGTCTCCTGCTTAATTACAGTTTTCTTTTTTTTTTTTCACTATGTGACACAATTTTAGTTTGACAAAATGGCCCCACTTCCTTTTGTAGTGTCCATCCTATGGATCTTTCCAGAAATCAAGATGATTTTGCAACAACTGCCAGCAGTGCCTTGCTCTGTGACAGTCAGACAGCTCAGAAATACTTCAGTGTGAGCTTCAATAGGCATGAAAGGAAAAAGAAAAACGTGGTGGGTGATTTCTGCCTTTACTTGGTACCCACACAGGGAGTGGAGTTCCTTGAGTAATAGGGAGCTGCTATCCCTGGGTGAGCCCAGGAAAAGCTTTTCTGTTCATCCCCTTCACTCACCAAAAAGTGCATTTCCCTCTCCTGGCCTGGCTAATTTGCTGGCAATTCCAAAGCCAAGGCCATCAGTGTGTCAGTTCCTGTGGTTTTTGGAGCTTTTTTGATCTTATATTCCTCCTCTGGAGATCGTAACTGCTGAAATTTTATTGCCTGAATCCTGTGGCTTCTGTTCAATCTCATTTGGAAAAAAAAAAAAAAAAGAAAAATTTCCAGCCCTCGGGGCTGTAGAGGAAAGCTTAGGAAAATGAACCCTAAATGCCCTGGCATTCAGACCAATAAAGACAGCCTGGCATCAGTTGTCATGTAAATAACAAGCTTGTAAAATAAACACTGCACATTCCAGCGATTGTTTGTTAAATCTGCTGCTCCTGCAGCCTGCACTGGGACCCGGTGCCAGCCTTTCCTGGCCAGCAGAGCACCAGCACCATCCTCCTCCTCCTCTTCCTCCTCAGAACTGCCACTTTGGGAACAACTTTTCCATGTTGGGAGCAGCAGCAGGGGCTCTGAAGATGAGCCAGATGTTTCTCAGGGTTTTTCCTGGAGAGCAGCTCCTGCTCTCTGCGTGGCCCCTGGCTCCACCTGGACAGGTAAGGGGATGCTTTGGGGCTGAATTTCCCATTTACCTTCACGCATTAAGGAAGGTAAATCCAACTCCTTGCTGGTGACAATGACTTTGTCAGTGATATCTTGAACTTAATTATAGAGAAGACATTAATCTAAATGTAATCAAACTGCTGTGGGTCACTATTTCTGAAGTCTGTGTTGATCTTTCCAGGGTTAAGTGTGGTAAACTCTTATTTCCTGCCCAGAGCTGGTTTATTTTTGTAACACAGGAGTTTTCAGTAAGTTTGTACTGGAAAAGTGCTTGGCTAAGGCTTTTACTGGTGAAAACAGACCAAAAATGCTTTGCTCAGATTTTTACTGGCATCAGTAGATGAAATGCTTTCCTCAGTTTTATGCTGCCAGCAAATACGTACTGATAACTAAATTAACTCCTTGATTAATTAAAACACAACGTACATTCTAGCAGAGAAACAGAGCATTCATCCCTAGAAATGTTTATGTGAGAAGATGATGATTTTATATGTCCACACATAAGATTGTGTGGACAAATCCTGTGGGGAAGCTGGGGCTGTGCAGAGTGAGGCAGGAGGCTCACCCTGGGCAGGGATCTTGCTTGGATATGTGATACAACATTCAGAACATACATAAAATAACTCAGAGAGAAAGAAGGATGTCCTTTGGCTGCTGCAGAGTAGATTTGTCACACTTGCAATGGTGTTTAGGGTCCAAGTGCTATCTGGAGGAGGATCAGGGACCAAGTGTCCCGTCCATCTCCACTGGCCTCAGGTTTTTGTGCATTTGCTGCCCAGAGACCCTCCCTGGCAGCTGCTGGAGCTGTGTGCTCCTCATGCCCTCCCTTGGCTGCCAGCAGCACTCCTGCAAGCTGCACTTGGCTCCAAACCTTCTGTCCTTTTCTCCTAAACCTTCTCTGTGTCCTTCAGGGCTGGCACCTGCTGGCCAGGGCTGTCCTGGGGAGGAGGAGATTCCAAGAGATGTTTGTGGTCGCTGGGAGTAGCAGGAGGAGGAGGAGGAGGAGGAAGGGCAGCGGGGGTGGCAGAAGCTTACTGCACAAACCTCAGCAGAACACACCCTGAAGTGCAATTTCTGCTGGTTCCAAGAGTGAAAGCGTCCCTGTTATCACCCTGCTTACTCCATGCTCAGGATTGCACCAGGTGGATGCAAATCTCCTCGCATCCCTACCAGCACAAACCCTCCTGCAAGGAAGCCTTGAGAAAACAGAAATCATCCAGAATACTGAAATTCAACACCACCTTTTCCTTCTAAAACTTGCTCCAAGATTAGTTTCACTAGATTGCAGGAATACAGATTGTCTCTTAATTTATTAAAACATTGATTTAAAATTGCTCAGAACTCCCAGTGGGAAGGGTTCTCCTTCCCATCAAACTTCGGGGATCCAGAGGAAAGGAAGAAAGCAGAAGGTGTGGATTTGAACAAGTGAGTTCTGATGCATAACCTGCTTTTTTTCCTATGCCTGACAAAATCCCCCAATAGATTTTTAGAGTTATAAAATAATTAAACACTGCAAAGCCTCACATTTCTAGTGACACTCCAAATTCTCGAATTTTACCAACTCCCAAGCCTGCCGGCGCCAGACGCGATTACGGAGGGCCGATCTCGGGCTGGAAAGGCCCGGTTTATGCGGAGAAACGAGGTTTGGGAGGCGGAATTGCGGCCGGGAAGGGCTCGGGGAGCGCTCGGAGGGCCGATCTCGGGCTGGAAGGGCCCGGTTTATGCGGAGAAACGAGGTTTGGGAGGCGGAATTGCGGCCGGGAAGGGCTCGGGGAGCGCTCGGGGCCCGTGAGGGAGCGCGGGCGGGCTCGGGCCTCGCTCGGTGCCGTTCCGCGAGCGCCACCCAGCGGCCGAGAGCGGCACTGCAGCGGCTGCCGGGACAGCCCGGCCCGGGCCGGGGGCGAAGAGCGGGAACCGAACCAAAGTGAAATGATTGATTAAAGCTTTGTGAGCCGCACGCCCAGCTCGGATGGCAGTGGGAATAACGAAATGAGCCTTATAAATATGATTGCCTGGCAAAAGATTTTGAGAATGTAAGCGAGATTGAAATGAAAGCAAGCTTTGAGATACCTCAGTTACTGAACAAATGGGAAACAATGGCGTGGCCAGCTGAAGGTGATCCCCTTTTGATGGAACAACACCCTCTGCTTGCAGACAGGCCCAAGGGTCAGAGCAGACCCTACAGCTTGGCAGAAGGGGCCCAAAGAGGATTTTTTAGGGTTTAAAATGTAACACAGTACGGTAATGTAATGATTCTTACAGGCTGTATGTAAATGTTATAGGATTTGTGCATTGTACTAGATTGGTTAGTGAGAATCAGAATGTTCAACACAGAAGAAGATTTATTGGATTGTAATGGGAACCTCGCTCTCTTACCCTTTTACGCTCTTACCTTTTTTACTCCCTTTCTCTCTCACCCTCTCATCCTCTCTCTCTCTCTTCTCTCAGTCCTGCTCTGAGCTGTGGCTGTAGCTCCCAGCAGGTCTCTGCACCCAGGCCTTTGCAATAAACCCCAATTTCCACAACCTGGCTTCAGAGATCTCTCATCTCCGTCCGTCCCTACCATCCTACCTGCTGATGCTCCTACAGAGCAGAACCTCCAGAGCAGGTCTAAAAATGCGAATTACAGAACCACGGATTCACTTAGGGTGGAAAAGACCCCCAAAATCCAGCCTGTGACCCATCAGCACCTTGTGTCCCAGAGCAGGGTGCTGAGTGCCAGGCATTCCTTGGGCTCCTCCAAACTGCCCTGGGCTCCCCTTCCAAGGGCAGTGTGATTTAGGTGGGTGCAGTTTGTGTGACACAAACCCCAGGACCCCTCTGCTGTATCTGGGGATGAAGAGCAGCCCCAGTGACATCTCAGTCCCTGTCCCCGAGTGCTTCCCAGACCTTGGGACTCGGGAAAACCCTGGCAGGGAGAGCCCATCCCGCTCTGTGCCCATCAGCGGCTGCAGAGCGCTCATTAAGGAGCAGCGGGGAAACACAATTTCCTTGTTATATAAACCAGTATGGGGTGGAAAAAACTGATTTAACGGCTTTAAGGGGGAACTTTTCTGCTGTGGAGCTGCCCGGGGTGACCGTGATCCCTCCCCGGGGGCTGTGGGATGGGAGGTGGCCATGGGGATGGGGTGGGGACAGGGATGGCGGGGGTGGCGGGGCTCACCTTGATGATGAGCGGGTTCCGCAGCATGCTGAGCCGGACCAGCCCCAGCCGCTCGTTCTCCGTGCCCGGGCCCGCCTCGGCCAAGCTCATGGGCTGCCGCCGGGGCCCCGCTCTGCCGCCCGCCATGGCGCTACCGGCCCGGGAGGCTCCGGGCGGCCCCGGTCCCGATCCGGGTGTCGAGGGGGAGTCTCGGCTGTCCCGGTGCCGGTGCTGTTTCGGCCGTGCCGGTGCCGGTGCCGATCCCGATCCCGGGGCTTTCTGCAAGGCCCTGGTCCCGGTGCCGGTCCCGATCTCGGGGGTCTCTGCACGGCCCAGTGCCGGTGCCGATCCCGATTCGGGGCTCTCTGCACGGCCGGTGCCGGTGCCGGTGTTGTCTCGGCGGTGCCGGTGCTGATCCCGAACCCGGGGTCTCTGCACGGCCCAGTGCCAGGGCTGTCTCGGCAGTCCCGCGGGTCTCTGCACGGCCCGGTGCCGGTGTCGCTGCCGATCCCGGGCTCTCTGCACGGCCCGGTGCCGGTGTCGCTGCCGGTGTCGGTGCCGATCCCGGGCTCTCTGCACGGCCCGGTGCCGGTGTCGCTGCCGGTGTCGGTGCCGATCCCGGGCTCTCTGCACGGCCCGGTGCCGGTGTCGCTGCCGGTGTCGGTGCCGATCCCGGGCTCTCTGCACGGCCCGGTGCCGGTGTCGCTGCCGGTGCCGGGGGTTCTCCCACCGGACTCGCGGCTCGCGCGGCGGCGTCCGTCTCCAGGCAACAAGCGGTGCGCCGCTCTAATGGCTCCGGCTGGGGCCGCTTCCGCCGGCGGAACGGACGTGCCGGGGACGGGGCGCGGGGTGCCGGCGGCGCGGGTGCACACCGCGTGGAGGTAACGGGAGGCCCGGCGGCACCGGGAGCGCTACAGGGGCGGCGGGGCCGGGGGGAATCGCGGGCTCCTCACAGCCCGGGGCTGCCGGGAGCGCTGGGGGAGCGCGGGGAGCCTCTCTCGGTAGCCCCGGAGCGGCGGGGTCCGGCCCGGCCGCGCTCAGCCGGGGTTTCTCGGTGTCTGGGCCTCGGGCCGAGCTGTGCTTTGAGCCCCGCGGAGCTTTCGGGGCCGCGCGTTCCCCTCGCTGGCGGGGAGGGGATGGCCGGGACCGGCCGGCGGTGCGAGCTGCCCTGGGAATGCGAAATTCAAGGGCACGTGTTTCAGACGTGCCCCGGGGTGTTGCGTGGTGAGTGTTTTGTACGTGCTGGGTGTAGAAAATGTGCTCAGAATGCTTCCTGTCCGCTCTGTGTGCCCGAATCCTCCCGGCAGGGCTGAGCTCGGCCCCTCAGACACTCCTCAGCAGAGAATTTGGGGTTTAGTGCTGATCAGTCTCGTGTTTCTTTGTTGCTTTTAGCTTGGTGCTGTTTCGGTGCTGAAAGCTGAACATACTAGTCCGAACTTGCTCAACTATTCAAAATTAAAGCTAATATTTATTGAATTTATTAAAAGTGTTTCTTGTTGTTGTAGGAAAGCACTTTGAAGGCTGGGGACAGCTGTGATGCTCATCTGTTCGGCAAAGAAGGCACCAGCTTTTCCTAGGCACTTTACAAAACTAACTGGATTGAAAAGTAAGAGTCTAAGATAAAATGGAGGTTTTAGTTGTTAAGGTTTTGGGTGGGTTTTGTGCTTTTTGTTGGGTTTTTTTAGGGGGTGTTTTGTTTTAAATAAAACCAGTGTATAAATGACAACACTCCACTAAAACTCCTCTCTTTTACTTTAGAGAAAAAAAATGAAAGACAAAGCACATGCAGGTGATTTTCAAGTCCAGGACTCTGTCAAGAAGAAGAAAAAGAAGAGGAAACCAATTGAGTCCAGCAACAACCACGAAAATGCTGAAAGTGTGGAAGATGGAGAGCCTGGCCATGCTTCCCTAGTGCTCTTCGAAGATCCAGCAGCACAGGCTGGAGAGGGCAGGGAAAAGAAGAAAAAACTGAAAAAAAGGAGTGAGAAGCAGCAGACTCTGCTGGATAAATACTTTGGGAAGGTGGAACATGAGACCAGCAATGGCACCGGAGCAGCTGCTTCCCCGAGGAAGAAGAGGAAGAGGAAGGACAGCAGCCACGAGCTCAGCGATGTCAGCTGTGTCTCTGTGAATCACGACTGCCAGCAGGGGGCTGCTGATTATGTTTATTTTAAACAGCACAAGAAGAAAAGGAAAGAGAAGCATCCTGGAGAGGATGAGCTGTGTGAGCTGCCTCCCTGTGAGGAGCACAGCAAGGGCCACAAAGAGAAACCCAAAAAGAAGAGGAAGAAGAGGAGAGAGGGCCAGGAGGACACAGAGGGAGCAGCTGAGGCGCCGCTGTCACCCCCGGGGCAGCACAGGGGGTGGCCTTGCCCTGCAGGGCAGGATGGAGGCTCTGACGCTGCCTCTGCCATCACTGAGGGCTCCATGGAGCTCCCTGCAGGCTTCTCCACCCCCAGCAAAGCAGCTGGGCCAGCTGAGAGGGCTCCAGCACCTGCTAAACAGCCCTACAAGAGCAGTGCTTATGTCATGGAGGACAGCTCCTCAGACTCTGATGTGATGTGAGTTCAGCTTTTCTTTGTGGGGTTTTTTCCTTCCTTTTGTTGTCTGCCCTCCAGGTTTTTCATCATTCTGTTTTGTGTGTGTTTTAGAGAAAAACTTTGAATTTACACAGCATTTGTGATGTCGGAGACCAACTTTAAAACGTCAGTTTGCTTGTGGAGATCCAACAACAATTTTTAAGAACACTTCATTGTAGGCTCTTTCCTCTTTTAAAACCATAGGTATAGAAATAACTTAGCTACAAACAATTCCCATTTAGTGGGGGGCAAAGAAAAGGATTTAATTTGTTAAAATTGATATTTATAGTGACCATGTGCACCAAGTGAGGTCAGCTAAACAATTGAACGTTCTCTGCAAATAAATGCTCATGTAAGTAGTTCTTGATGCCTTTGCAGTGTCTAGAAAACAAAACAGGAGCACTAGTAAGAGACAGATGGAAAAAATCTGTGGGCCAATGCTAGCAAGAGACATTATTTCTTCAGTATGCCCATGTGTGAGAGTTTTGTGGATTTTCAAAACTTCAGAAAGCTCCTTGATTATTGTAAGTACAGAAATTTGGAAATAAATTACAATTATTATGTTAAAAGGTTAGAAATGCAAGGCAGTGGATGTGTGAAGTATTTTTTGTTCTGTAATTAATGAATATGTTCATTCTTTTAATGGTAGAGATAATAACATCTCTGGCTTGGAGTTCTACTGGTGTATTTTACTTTATGCCCTTTTTTTGTCTTTTTTTTTTTAATATCAGGACACCAAAAGCCTTGGCCTCACATGAAAAGCACCAGAACAATTCCTTTGCTGAGCTGGCAGCCTATGATGAGGTCAGTGTGGATTGTGAGGAAGGCCTGGACTCTGTCACGAGTTTATTTATGGATTTGGATACTGCAAGGCAAGAACTGGAAGAGTTTATTCCTCATGTGAAGAATATATCAGACAGTTCAATCAAGAAAATGGCTGGAAGAGACCTAATGAGGTTTAAGGAGTTTAAAAGGCAGGGTGAGCTCTCTGAAATCCTCTTGCAGTGAGGAAGGACTGTGCAGCTGTGACAATGTTTGAACAGTGCCAGTCTGTTGCACCCACAGTCTGGTTCACTTCATTCCATTGACAGATTTTCTGTTTCTCTGTTTTGTAGCATCTGCTTCCACACTGGCAAATTTCAGTCCAAACTTGTGTGTTAATTGCTGATTTCCCAGCTGGTTTGGTCTCTTTCACTTTTCTTTTTTCCCCTCTGAATTTGCAGTGCTGAACACTCCCATTAAAGTGTTCAGTTTTCAGTTCACCTGAGTTAAAACCTGAAATGTGCAAGAGATGGTACTTGAGGTTTGACTTGTTTTTTTTTTACACCTTTTCTATATTTTAGGTATGGCTATCAGGTTTGGCAGATTTACCCAGAAGGAAAATAAACAAATCAGGAAAAATGTTGAAGAGTTCTTAGCACTTACTGGAATAGACAGTGCTGAAAAACTTTTGTTTACCTCGAGGTATCCAAGTGATAAAGACACCATCCATCGCCTGAAAACAGAACATCACTTTTGTGAGAAAATCTGTGAGTATTTAAGTTTTTCAGACAGCTGAATGTTGCATTCTACAAGCTGGTGATATCATGGTATGTTCTGTAAAATAATTTTTGTTAAAAGCACTGATGTTGCTAAATTTGGTGAGAAAAGAAGCTGCTGACATGGTGTAGTTGATAATCTGCACAGTCCACTGTTCTTATTATCTGGTCTCAGATAGGAAGAGTTTAGAGATAAAATGTGGTCAAGACCAGTAAAGACTTCCAGACTTGCATCTGGGCTTTATGGCTTTAAGTGCATTATTTGCTAAACTATAATTAAGGTTACTAATGGCAGCTGTGAGTGATTAAGTCCTGTCTGAAACTGTCACCAATAAATAGGGGGCAGGTGCAGGATTGAGGGGGGTGGAGAAAACTGAGCCATGCCAGTTTTCCAAGAGCTGGGGAGCTCCTCAGTGCCCTAGGAGCTTTATTCTGTGTGTTTTGGTGGCATCTCAGGCAAGGCAGAGTAAAGGGCAGCCTGTCATGGATCAGGATGCTGAGATCAAACTACAGCTTTGTTCCTCTGTGGTTATTTCAGACACACAATCCTTCCCTCTGCATTGGCACATTTCCCTGATGCTGACTTTCATTCCAGTCTGGGAGTTTGCTCCTGGGCTGGGAAGATTTGGCAGAAAGTCTCATTATTTCTGTGCCTTGCAGTCCCCTGTGCTGGGCACTGCTGCCCAAGGTGGTTGTGTGTTCCCAGGGATTAGTCTCTGGGGATCTTCATTTGGTTTTTGCTGCTGCCCCCAGTGCCTGCTTTTCCCATTTGGGACAGTCTGTGACACCCAGGGTCTGCTCAGCTCCTTCATGTCTCTCTTTAAGGCAGTGTTCAGCATGCCAGTTAAATTTAATCACACCTGGATCAAATGCACAGCCAGCCCATGCAGTTTGTAGCCTCTGAGTGGAAAGAATCTGTGGTTGGCAGCATGGCCATGAAAATGTGTGGTGTTGGGTTTTGGGGTTTGTTTCATTGTGGCCTCACCACTGTTAGAAATGTTTGTTAAAAATGATCCTTTCCCTTCCAGCTGAGGGCATTCCCCGGCCCTGGAGGCTGATTTATTATCGAGCAAGGAAGATATTTGACCCAAATAATTATAAAGGAAGGTAAGGGAATACTTAAAAAGTGTTTCTGAATGCTAATATCAGTCTGTGTTGATTATTTGTAAATTAAAAATGGATTCAAATGAAAATCCTCTCTGCCATTTGTGCCAGTTACTGTCACTTAATTGATAACTCATTTTCCCTTACTGATTCCTCTGTTCTAAAATGTGACTTGATGATTAACGCTGATCACCTGCAGGTGTTACAGCTCTTTAAGAGACTGAAATGATTTGAAATTACAGCTGAAGCTGTGCCCATTTCCTCAACCAGGTATACTAAAGAAGAAAAAGAAAAATTAAAGAAGTATCAAGCTCTGCATGGCAATGATTGGAAGAAGATTTCTGAGTTGATGTCCCGTTCCAACCTCTCAGTTGCTATGAAATTCTCTGAAATCAAGTCAGGTATGGAATTTTAAGAAAATTCATTTTGTGTAATGCTATTTGAACTGTACAATGTAGGTACTCTAAAAGTCCTTCAAGTGTGGGGTCTTTAATTAATTAATTGATTTGTAGTGATGGTCCTCTTCTTCACACCACTGATTGTATTTTCATGTAGAATGGATAAGAAAGATCTCTGAAAGAAAATGGGGAAAATGTGGAACAAATACAACTCTTCATTAACAGAACTGACATCTAAAAAAGAGGATTTTATGGGGAGGGCAGAAGGAATTTGGCAGCCAGGTTTAAAAAGAACAACTGGAGATCAAACTGTTCTTTAGTGTTTGGGCTGAACTCTCAAGCTTGGTATGCAGAAGTGTTTCTAGGACATGTGTTAAGAAGTTGGTACCATAAATAAAAGTCACGCAAAGTGAAACATTTTTTCTTTTGCCTTTTTTTCCGTAATCATTCGTGATAAATTATGCCTTAACCTGGTGGCTTTTCAATTGTAGCTATTAACTATGGTCCGTGGACAGAGGAAGAGACCCAGAAGTTAATGAGTGCAGTGAAGGATGTGCTGAGGAGAAAACTGACAGCAGAAAATGCAAGTTCTCTTTCCTCCCTGGAGCAGCCAGACTCAGACCTGTGGATTGAGCGTGAGCAGCTGTACCAGGCACTGCCATGGACTGAGATTGAAGCCAGAGTGGGAAGTCGATACTGGAGACAATGCAAACAGAAATGGTGAGGGCTTGGCTAAACTGGGATGGTAAAATCTGTACTGGGGTGTGTTTATTCTGCAAATCCTGTGTTTTGTACCATGATGATCCTTTGGTAGGACAGGTAAGAGATTTCAGAGCAGAGAAGAGGCATTGCAGATGAATCTGAGAGAAATAACTCCTTGCTAGCTGCAGCAAGTTCTGTTTGCTGTGATAGCAAAGCCTAATTTCTGCCTGGTGTGAGAGGCCTGAGCAGCAGAGCTGACTTACATGCTGAACCCTGGGCATTGTGACTAACACCAGCAGTATTATTGAGCTAAAAATAGATGATTGAGACTCTTGTGCCAGCTGTTTAACACCAAACCAGCTGCTTCAGACACTTTCACATAACCTTGTGTAGTTATCTGCAAGAAATGTATCATTTTGAGAGACTTTCCCAACTGACAGGAATAGCAGTTTCTTTGTAGGTATTTTAGGGGAAACTCCCAGCCAAGGCCTGGGCCCCTGCTGGTTGGGAAGTGTGCCATCACATCCAGGTGTTCTGTGCTAAAAATACAATCAAGTCACTTTGACTTGCTGATTTGGGGCCCATAAAAGCTGGGCCCACTTTTGGGGTGAATTTGGAGACCTCACCTAGGGCTGGACACTCTGTGGAGGATTTTCCAGTTGCTGGGAATGATTCTCCAGGCCCTGCCTGTGAAATGGGGCTGCCCAGTGACAGGATCTGGATGATGGTAAAATATTGAAGTAATTGGTGATGTATCTTTCTCAATCACTATCCTTTCTCTCATATAGTAATGATTAGTGCACTCTTATTTTTGCTTTTTGTTAAAGCTAAGTGTATAGTTTTATTGAATGTATCATTTTACTTTTTTGTTACCTTAATATTCATAGTAAAATAAGACCATTATTTCTATTGGTGACTGTGTCCCTTCAATCCCCCCTATCACTTGGCAGAACATTGCCTCTCTGTGACAGCAGCATCTTTATGCTTTCTTGAAATTTCTTGAAATGACAGAAACTTGTTTTTGTGTGTTTTCAAAGGAATTCAGTTTTAACAAGCAAATTGACCAGAGGGCAGAAGTTGTACAGAGGGACCAATGGATTAAGGACCAAGATCACCCTTATTAAAAGGTACAGTGCTGAGCACTGGAATGTTTTTTATCTCCCACTGTTTGAGCTGTGCTTTTAAAAGTTGGCAGGGTGAGAACAGCCAGCTTGCAGCTTGATGATTACATGTTTTGTAATCATTCATTCTGTGGACAAAATGTCCTGTAATTTTTGACTGGGGGAGCTGGGAGCACTGAATGATGTCTTGAGTTCTGCTTGCAAAGTGCTTCTGTCTCACATTCACAGGTTGTATCAAACAAAAGCAGAGGATGCCAGTGAAGTAAATTGGGATGAGCTCAGTAATGCTATTGGGTAAACCTCCCTTCTTTCTTTTTATGGATACAAAGGGCAGTGAAAGCAGAGGAAGCAAAGTTCTGATACCTTTACAACTGTAGGAAATGTTCAGTTTGGAAACATGAAACATTACAGTTGCATATCCTGGCATAGCATTGAGCAGGAAGCCAAGATCTGAAACCCTTAATGTTCCAAATACTGGGGTGTTGTGTATCTGTTCATCAACTAATGGGAAAAATTATGATTTGGTATTATGGGTTAATTATTATTTGAATTCCATCATTTCTACCTAAATCTAAGCTGGGGTTTGACTGGATAACTCAGTAACAATTAAGCTTTATGATAGTTCCTTGCACCACTAATTCTTTGAACTCTTCTCTTTGCAGAGATGTTCCTAGAGGCTATGTTCAATCAAAGTTTTATAGGCTAAAAGTGTCTTTTGTCCCCCTCTGGAAAAGAAGGACTTTTTCTGGTCAGTATGCCAGCAGTTTGTATGTACTCCTTAAGGCTTTGGCTTGAATCTCACAGGATACACATTCTGGTTCAATTTTTTCCTAATTGGCTAAAATCTTAGACTTTATGCTTATTTTACTAATTTTTTAATAACTTTCAGTGTTCTCTTCATGCAATTGCTTATGAAACTGTTCTCTCTACTACCTTGGCTTGAAAAGCTTTAAGACTGTATATTTTAATTTCTCTTTGCATGTTTGTGTTATGCCTGATCTCCCTGCAGCCCCTGTGATCAGAACAATACAGAGATTTTGTGCATTTAACAACAACAGAATTTCTGTCTGAGATGCTGTTCCTCTACAGATCCAATTAAAACCTCTTTTTTTTTTTCTTTTTTCTCACAGAAATTATTGATTATCTGTATGAAAAGACACTCCCAGACCTTGAAGAAAAGTTAAGGGAGGAAGAGAGGAAACACAGGAGTGTTGACAATGCAGCAGCCAGGCAGCAGCAGCAGGCTTTCAGGCTCAGTGACATTTTTGACTCCAGTGATGAGAGTGATGAATTAATTAATTAATTAATTGATAGTCCTAAAAGCAATGCCTAATTTGCAGATTTAACTGGCTGAAAGTGGGTGCAGCTCATCACCTGCAAGTACCAGGCTGTTGGCAATGGGAAGAGTCAGGATTGGCACCTCTGATTGTCCTGTTTCAGCTTGAAGATTGAGTTAAAGAGAGCTTTTGTGCCACATTTTATTTATTTTATTTTTATTATCAGCTCTGGTTTTAGAAGATTTCATGTAAGCATACAAGTTGCTTTCTAAATGTCTCAAAATACTTTTTTGGGGTTTTTTTTGGTGGAGGTGACAGCTGCTGTTTTCCCTTCATGAATGAACTTGGTTTACAGAACTTTATTTTTTTTTTAATTTATGGGACTGGAAAAAGGTTTTCAGTTTGCTTTTAAAACTATAACAATCAAGTCTTTAGACATCTGTGTTGATGAAAACAACCCAACTTTTGAGTTGTTTTTTTTTTTTAAACAGGTATCTTATTCTTAAAAGCAACTGATTTTTTATTTTTGATGCAGACTTACACTTTTCTCCATCTTTCTAGAGAAAAAAGACTTTTGTCTATTATTATTCATCATTTCATGCTAACCAAAACAGGTAATATAAAGTGTTGTATTTAATATTTGGAATACAGAGACAAACCAGTGTGTATATATATATATATATCCATACATATATATTTTTATTTTGCCATGGAGAATTTCTCCATTTTAATAAGATGGAGGTTTTACTTGTGTTTTGTATGATACTTTTAACTCTCTGCCTGAAGTGACTATTTGTAAATTGACTGAATTAATGTAAAAAGCCCCAAAATGTATGTGTAAATTCTTTGTAAGGCTTGTTTATATTTCCCATATGCTGTACTAGACAGT
Source organism: Ammospiza nelsoni (assembly GCF_027579445.1). Classification (NCBI taxonomy): domain Eukaryota; kingdom Metazoa; phylum Chordata; class Aves; order Passeriformes; family Passerellidae; genus Ammospiza; species Ammospiza nelsoni. The sequence continues at coordinate 7,963,407 of NC_080652.1, read as the reverse complement.
AAAGCAAGAAGACTCAGTCTCTGCTTTTTCAGGGTCATTTTGATAAGTGACAATTTCCCTCTTCAGTTCTAGTAATCATTATTGAAAATCCAGAACTTTCAATGGCTTGAAATAAAGGCCTTGTTGGAGGGTCTGGAAGGTGACTTTCAGCAAGGGATTTTAAAGGAAAATTTCCCATATTTAACTGTGTCTGCCTTTTGTCTCTCTGAGATATAAAGCACTGGGATTTTGTGAGACAGGCACAACCTCCCCTGCACCAGCCACTGCTTTGAGGGTAAAGTTCTCCAGTCAAGAGATGAAATGGGATGGGGGAAGGAAACCCACACCACCTCCACTTAAATCTTTGTGTTGCTTCATGGGTTTTAAAGTTAAAAGCTGAAAAACTTGAATTTCTGAATCTAAAAAGTTTGTCTTTTTCAAGGGTTTTTTTTTTTTCCCTTGAAAATTGAGATGCTCTGAATTATGTGGAAGCAAGAGCACAAACAATGCCTGGTTGTAGTTTGTAAAAACAGATCTTGCAGAAATAAACTTCTATCTCCATGCTGAGTTTTATTTTATTCTTTGCTTTAAAAGAAAACTGTTGTGGCTGAGTGGAATGCACCTCACTCCAAAGAGAGAAGCAGCAATGTTTTATTGAGTGAAAAGAATAACTTGACAAGAGTTTAATAAATTTGATGGAATTCAATAAAGTTTTAACAGTGGTTTACCAAGGTTCAAAGCTCACCTTATTAATGACTTATTCATTAGTACTAATTTAGCTGCTATCAGTCACTTACCAAGGATCTGGTGTGAGTAAGGGATCCCAAACCTTGGGAGGTTTCCCTGGCCTTCAATCCATCTGCAATTCAGAGTTATTAGGGTGAAATTGGTGCTTATTAATCAGCAGTACAAACAGCACAGATGTTTGTTTTAGCTCTGCTATCTCATTCTCCACTCCTAACACTCTTGCATGTTTGGGCTTCAAAACCACCTTTCAAAATATTTTTCTGAGGAATTTTCACTCCCTTGGCAGTGAGCCAGGAGCATTCCAGCTCAAAGAGTCACCTCAGGGTATGAGCTCCTGTTCCTCCCTCCCAGAAACCACCCAGGAAAAATCTTGCTGATGCTCCTTAAAAAAAAGCAGTTTCTCTGCTAAATAGGAGTTGTAAACGTGGAGCCATCACTGCACTGGCTGCTTTTGGGCAAACAGAGGCTTCCATCTCCCTGCAGCCCTGGGAATGGAGCAGTGAAACTCCTTCCTCTCCCTGGGTGAGGTGTGTGCAATGTTTGCACAGGGGCAGATAATTGCATGTTGATTATTTCCCAGGTGCTGAAAGGCACAAGGAAGGAGCTTTTCCCTTTACTATCCTCTTCCCTGGCCCGTGGGATTGCAGGCATGGGGAGGCAGTTCTTTCACGGGGATATTTCAGTGTTACTGCAAACAGCAAAATCTGCAGAGGTTTAAAAAAAAACCAAAGAGGCTCCACAGAATGATGAAGAAAATAACATTGACAAAGCTTTGTGTATCAGACTGCATTATAAATAAGAGCATGACAGAGCCTTCAAGCGTAAAAGCACCCTAAAAACTCAAGTGTTTCAAGCAGATATGTTGTTTCAAGTGTTTCCCTGGCATCTTTGTGACCTGAGTGGTGTTACAGCACAAAACTCTTCAGCTGTGTGGCATTATCAAAGACAGAGACAGATGAGCTCCAAGGCTGTGTCTGCAGCACTTCAAAGCTGAAGAAGCAGCTGAAGATCAAACGGATTTGCTTTTTTCACCCCTCTCTCCTGTAAGGTCTTAACCAAGGAGGTGGAGAAAGGTGATGCTGATATAACTTGGGTCAAAGTTACGAGATGCTTATGTAGCTTGAGGTAAAGGACACCAATATAACCTGAATCATAACTTTTTATATTTATACAACCTGAATCATAACTTTCTATATCTATATAACCTGAATCATAACTTTCTATACAATGCAATAGCCAGTCTATGGTTAGCTAGTTACTTAAAGCTTAAATAAACAGAAACTTGCCAGGTGAATAATCACAGAAACAGACAAGTGTAGCTATACTGGGAAGCAGGAGAACGTACAAACAAGAAATTGGCAAATGTAAAGCAAATTAGCTACAAAATAAAGAATTTTGACCAGTAAGATGCAGAAAGACAAAGAAACACCATAACTGCACATGGTCTGAGGACAAAGTTAAGAAGCTCAGATGAGAGGAAGACCTTGAGCCTTCATCAAAGAAGACCCCCAAGAACACCTAACTTGGGGAGGTGCAAGGCACTACAGAAAAACTATTTATAACCACGAGATAACATTATGTATAACATCATCACATATGTGCTGGAGCTAATTTAATGACATAGCAACATCAAGGAATACTTACTGTATAAATAAACCACAGCACTCGACAAGGGTGAGTGAGTGAGTGAGTGAGTGAGTGAGTGAGTGAGTGAGTGAGGTGGAGAAAATCCCCCTCGCCTCCAGCACTGCAATAAACAAATATCTGCTCTGTAGACACCAGTTTGTGGTGTTTTATTTCCAACCAGTCTTTTCGGCCATCACCTGAGGCGGTGCCTGGGTTGTAACGGGGCTCAGGCCCGGCACCGTCCGTCCCTGAGGCTGTAACGGGGCTCAGACCCAGCATTGTCTATTCCTGAGGCTGTAACGGGGCTCAGACCCAGCATTGTCTATTCCTGAGGCTGTAACCCCGCTCAGACCCAGCACCGTCCATTCCTGAGGCTGTAAAAGGGCTCAGACCCAGCACCGTCCATTCCTGAGGCTGTAACCCCGCTCAGGCCCAGTACCGTCCGTCCCTGAGGCTGCAGCCCCGCTCAGGCCCAGCACCGTCCGTCCCTCAGGCTGTGGCCCCGCTCAGGCCCATCCTCATCCGTCCCTGAGACGGTGCCCGGGCTATAACCCAGCCCACCCCCGTGCCTCAGTTTCCCCGCCCGCCGCCGCCGGGGCCGCGCTGTCGCTTTAAGGCTCCTCCCGCGGGAGGCAGCGAGCGCCCACATCCGGCCGCGTCCGGAAGCGCGGGCAGCGCCGCGGCCTCAGGGCGGCAGCGGCGGCTCCGGGAGGGCCGGGCCGGGCCGTGCCGGGCGGACCGAGCGGAGCGGCGTGAGGTGAGCGGAGCGAGCCACGAGCACAGCAGGGACCGTCGGCTCACCCCGCACCGCCTTGGAGCTGGTGCCGTGCCGCCGCCGCGGAGCCCGCGCTCCTGCCGGGACGCCCTTTTGTGTCGGTCCCTCACGCCGCCTCAGGGCGGGCCGGGTCCCGCTTGGCGGGAAGGGACGGAGGGCACCGGGCAGCGCGGCCGGGGCGAGGGGGGCGCTGCCGGGGTTGGGATTGGGGTTGTGATGGGGCCAGCACCGGCACCGGGGCGGCTGCGGCGGCTCCAGTGCGAAACCGAAAGAGATTTCGGTGCTCCGTGCGCGGGTACCGGGGCTCCGCAGCGGTCAGGGCACAGCGCTGCTCGCAGGTTCGTTCGTGTGCCCGCCCACGCTCCGTGCAGCGATTCCCTCCCTTAACGGGCATAGGTAAATATTGACGCTTTTTACGAGTGAAAAGCCAGGCAAACATCCGCATTTGAATGGCAGAAGGGATTCTGTTGTACTTATCGTTTCGTGAAATGCATCAATGCGAGTGTTAACCTAAATACCACAGCAGTTCTTGAGTGTGAGCTGAACTGATTTCTGCTGATCTACTGAAATAAGGGATTTAAGGGTTAATAAGGAATTTAGGAGAGTTTAGGCAATATGTGTGTGAACATATGGTATTCGTTATTCTGCTTGTACGGGACAGAGATAGGGGACCCTTCGAAGGATACCTGTTACCTATAAAATTCTGCTGAGCTTGCAAATAAGAGAAGCCCCTGATAAAAACTGCTGAGCTTGCCAGAAAATTCGATGCCAAAACACCTGAGTTCGAAAGTTTAACAACTATGAAGACTTTGAGCCTTCATCTTGTCAGGCCCCCAGACTCATTTAAAGACCACCGACTCAATAAAAAGGATAAAGGGCGCAGTCACAGCTAATTTCCAAACCATGTGGAAAATGGGCGGGGGTGAGCTACTGAATATGTATAAGCATTATAGAATATGCATGATTTTTTGTGAATAAATAGAGGATTTGTGAATGTCGGGGCACGCAGGATTTGGGAAGATGTTCTCCCCCTGTGTCTAGCGCTGAATAAAATATTTACCTTCTTTACAACCTTTGGTTGTGGAGTCATTACCAGCTGGAAAAAGGTTCTGTCAGGTGAGGATTGGCTTCTTCTCTCAGTAGTGAGTGGCAGGAGTGGACAGAGCCTCAAGCAGTGCCAGGCTGGAGCATCAGGAGGAATTCCTTCACTGAAAAGAGTTCTTAAATATTTGAGTATTGGAATGGGCTGCCCAGGGCGGTCGTGGGGTCACCATCCCTGGAGGTTCAGCTGGATGTGGCACTCAGTGCCCTGCTCTGGGTGACACAAGGTGGTGTTTGGTCACAGGTTGGATATTCGGTGATCTCAGAGGCCTTTTCCAGCCAGACTGATGCTGTGATTCAGTGGTTTGATTTCTGTTTTGCTCTAGATCTTTGAAACACCACCGGGACTTGGTCACCAGGGGGTTGATTGCTGAGGATACGGCTCTGCCCTCTGCACTCAGGACATGTATGGCTGAAGGGCTCAGCCCCTTGCCTGGCTGCAGGGCAGCGCTGTTCTCCTTCCCACCATGTGAGCTGGCACACCTGCACAGCAAATAGCTGCCTTTTTCAAAGGTAAATGCCACAATTGTTGGGTTTTTCCCACTATGTGTGTATGTATGAGGAAACTTAAGGCTTGGCTTTATCTGCTTTTTTTATGCTGAATAAAAGAAGTAGTTACCACCTTTCTTTTTGTATAGTTAGTTCAAGAGTTCATGCTTTTGCAGCCTTGCATAATCTGAAGGGGCTTAAAGGAAGCTGGAAAGGGACTCTTCATCAGGAGCTGTGTGGTAGGACAAGGGGGAGTGGATTCAAACTGACAGAGGGCAGGGTTAGATTGAGTATTAAGAGAAAGTTTTTCCCTGTGAGGGTGCTGAGACCTTGGCACAAGGTGCCCAGAGGAGCTGCGGTTGCCCCTGGATCCCTGGAAGTGTCCAAAGTTTGGATGGTGCTTGGAGCAGCCTGGGACAGTGGAAGGTGTAGAATGAAATGATCCTTAAGGTCCTTTCCATCCAAACCATTCTGTGGTTCCAGTGCTCTGTGGAATTCTTCAGGCTAGCAGGATCTGAGGTGACTCCATTGCTGCTTAGTGAAAGATTTTTGTTTTTAGAGGAAAGCAATCTGTGGTGAGAATTTTAGCACTCTGTCTATAAAAATCACAAAGACAGGAAAGTTCTGCATAAATGCCCTTTGCTTGTGACAACAGGGGTTTGTTGACCTATAAATTTTAGTAGGAGATTAGGGAAAGAAGCTAATTAAACTCTAGACCTAGATTCCAGAGACACCAGTAAAATAATATAAAGAGCTTTGCATTGTAGTTCTGGAAATCATGCAATGTGCAGGTAAGGAGATTTTTTTTTTTTAAATATAAAATGAGTTTTCACCCTTTTCTTTCCTAGTTTGCACATTTGACTACAGTGCTTTATTTTTCCCGTGTGCTGTCCCTTCCACAGGCATTTCTGGTGCGATGTCCCTTTAATTGCTCTAATGGGTTTAATTGCACGCACCTGGATGTTGTAAGAACACCTGCATGGAAACTGCTAATGAGTAACTGAAATCCTGACGCTCCTCATGCTTTAAAATTGTCGTGGCTGACAGGGAATATTTTGCCACTTGAAGGCTTTGGGCTTTAATTGCTGCTTTTTTTGCCCCCCCCAGAATGAGCACATGCCGATGGTGCACACAGAGTGGTGCTGACACCACCGAGTTCCTGAGGCACTATGCTGCTCAGAGGCTGTCCCAGGAAGATTTTGAAGGCTCCAATGATGACCTCTGTTACTGCCTGGAGTGTGTGGTTGAATACCACAAAGCAAGGGAAGAATGTCCAAGATTGCATGAGGTAATTAATTAAGAGATTAATTAAGAAGCCTCAGTGTAAGGGGAGGGGTTGTGTGTTACTGGGTTTTGGGAGTAGTTGTGTGTTACTGGGTTTTTGTGTTGCTTTTTAACTGTCTCGTTTTTTTCATATGGAGTTTTACAAACTGGTGATTGTAAAAGAGAGATCCTCTTGTTTTGCATATATTCAAATTAACAAGAACTAAACCAGTAGTTTTAAGTTGCTGACTAGACACCATAGCTTGGACTTCTTTCATGCTGTAGATGGTTTGTCATCTGAAACAAAGAACATCTGCCAGACTAACAGCTCTTTTCTTTAATGTGTTTTCTCTTTTCTGCTGGTTTCTCTTCGGTTGTTGGTTTGTTCCTGTTTTTGTTTGCTTTCACTTCTCTTTCACTTCAGTTCATTTCACTTAGTAGTTTTCTCTTATGTTTCAATTTCAGAGATCAGACCTTGCAAGACTGCAATTAATCAAAAAAATTTAGACCTCTTTTGTAGTCCTCCTGTAGGAGTATACAACTTTATATTTTAGGAAAGCATTTTATAATATTTATTATATCATTAGCTTATTTCCCTTCTGTGCATGTAAAGTTTTTAGCTAATTATCATAGTCTAAAAGGTTGCTCTTTAGATTGGTCAGCTAGATTGCTCTGGAGTGCAATTCCATGTGACTGAAGTTCCATAGACTGGGAATAAGAGAATCTGCACCTACTGCAAGTTCCTTTTTGTGTCCATTTACTGCAGTGAATGAACTTGGTGTCTAATTGAGGTTTGGAGCAGTTACTTAAGATGAGTAAGTTAAGTGGGTGAATACCTACAAATATCCAGCAAATCAGCCAGTCTTTTTGCATTATTTATATTTATATTCTTTTCCTTCCCCTGTTAGAAATCTGTTAGATTTCTAACAGGGGAAGGAAAAGAATATAAATATCCTTCCCCTGTCTAAAATCTGTTAGAAGGCAAGATTTTATTAGTGCTTTTCCTATCTTCCTAAAGATGCTCTTTTCCTGTATCGTGTCTTTCTGTGTATTGGCCAGTGGAACAAAGTTTTGTGCCTAAAATAAGTATTGAAATGAATATGAATATTTAACATTGCATCTGGTTTGAAGGTTATTTTTAAAAAAGTTTGTAGTCTCAACTTTAAAGTGAGAGATTTGTTCTTTGCCTAGTTGAATTCCATTTCAAAACTTTACTGGTTTGGACCATGCATAGAGAGAAACTTTTCAAAATGAGATTTCAATTTTTGAACATGTAATGAATTATCTGTATATGGTAATAAATGTCCTTTAATCACTTTTTTCACAAGTACACTTTGATTGTTGTTTTGCCCCACTGAACAGGACCTGTGGGACTTGGAGACCTCCCGCCTGGTTGCCCACATGGAGAAATCCATGAATGAGGAAGCAGGAGAAGATGAGCTGTTTCTGGTTGATGAGCATGGGGAGACACCTCTCTCTGTTTATGTGGGCCCAAATTTTGAGAACAACCTGCGAGTGCCCCTGCTGGAAATACTGAAATACCCCTACCTGCTGCTGCATGAGAAAGTCAGTATGTATCTGATCATATCCCTGTGGAAGGGAGTGGTGGTGTTCCACTGCAGGAGGTGAAAATGAATATTTTCACTTAAACCAGAGAAATAATGTATAATTTATTTTGATACTAAATACACTCTTTTTGTGAGCCTGTAAATTAGTGCTTACCGTAACTCTCTTACTCTTTTAGGTGAGCTATGTGTGGAAGTGCTCTGCAGAATGGAACTAAGTCAAGACTCCTTTCAGGTCTTTGAGAAATACCCAGGAATTTATCTCTTTTTGGTGCACCCAAATGAAGTGGTGAGTTCCTTTTTCTGTTCTGCTAAATCCTGGTTATGTGCACATGTTAATACTGAAGGGATGGAATACTGTCTTGCATGATTTTAGAAAATGTGTGGTGCATTTATCTGTAAATAAAACTTGACCTCTGTTACAATAAGCCGTTCTCTCAGTAGAATATCTTGGTCAGTTACATGTAAATAACATAAAATTAGTACAAACCAACTGTTGCACATAAATCCCAACGAGTTTTCTTCATAGGTGTTACCCTGAATTTTAGCTTCTTTGTCACCATCATCATCTTGTAGATATAGCAAGCCTGTTTCTAAGATTATTTTGAGTACTTATTTTTAATTATTCTATTAGCAAAAATACCCCTTTGTCCCGTTTGTAACAGCAATGCTTCCTCTTACAGAATTTGTTATTTTTATTAACATAAAACTATTTGTTTCAATCCTTAGATTCGTCGATGGGCCATCCTAACAGCAAGGAATTTAGGAAAGGTTGACAGGGATGATTACTATGACTTAGAGGAAGTGCTGACTTGTTTGTTCAGAGTTATTGAGTTGGGGCTTTTTGAGAACCCAGATATTTACAGCTCTTCAATGTTTGAAAAGGGTAAACTCATCCTTCTGCCAGCTCATTTGTATGATACAGCCAACTACAAGAATTATTGGCTGGGTGAGTATTTATGATCAGAAATTAGTTTGTGTAGTCTCCTATTTGTAAGCAGTTCTTTGAAGTCAGAGCTTGAAAATTTGTCAGTACAAATTCATATTTTTTCAAGTATATAGACAGGTTGCTTCTGTTTTTTCTTCTCTAGGAATTTGCATGTTGCTGTCAGTGCTGGAAGAACAAGCTATGGACTCTCTGTTACTGGGCCCAGACAAACAAAATGATTTCATGCAGTCTATACTTCACACTATGGAGAAAGAAGCAGCTGGTAACTCGTTTTGAGATTAAGGCAGTTCATAGCTCATTTTTCATCTTTAGCGAATTCCTTGTTAAGTTGTTAGTAGTGTAATGAGAGGTAATTTTACCTGAAGCCTATTTATCTTTTGAAAGTTGCAATATTTGGGAAATACTGACAAATACTGAAGGATGACATCCAAACTTTGGAGTGGAGAAGGGATGGTGGTGCTTTTGCTAAATCTGGCTTAGTCTGGGAATAGCCTTGTGACCTCAAGACCAGGATTGCCTCTTAAATGAGCAAATTTTTATTTAATTCGTGTTTATTGAGGATATGATATTTTCTTACATGAGGGAGAAGAAACCAATTGCTTCTATTATAACTGTGAAGTATAAATTAGCTGTGTAAGTGAAACTGTGTAAGTTGTGCCACTTCTTAGCACACTCCTGCAAAAAACCATGTGAAAGCATCAGTTTCATAGAGTGGGGGAATATCAGTATTATTTAATATTAATAATGGGCATCCAGGCTCCTGTTGATCTAAGACTGCATAAGGAGCAGTGTCTCTGTACAAATGAGGGATCTTGACTTTTTAAATTCTTTTTCCAGTAAAAAGTACAACTTCCTAGAATACTTTTCTGTTGATATTTTAGAAAAATCAATGAGAACCAGCTCTTTCAATTTCTGCTTAGCTTAAGAATGTCCAGGACTTGCTTTTCAACCCTCTCCACTGTTCCTGTTGTGTTTCAGATGATTCCACTGACCCCTTCTGGCCTGCCCTACACTGTTTCATGGTTATTTTGGATCAGCTTGGGTCTAAAGTTTGGGGTCAGCTGATTGATCCTGTCCAAGCCTTTCAAACCATAATCAACAGTGTCAGCTACAACAATGAAATCAAAAATATTCGCAGTAGTTTTATGAGGTCAGTTCTTGTCAGTGCTGCTGTAATTTGTGTTGAGGGAGGGAGATGGCAATTGAAAAAATATCATCTTTCCAATTTCAAGCAAAGCAAAGTTGAAGTAGGTCCCCTAAAATTGTGATGTTCCTTCAAAAAAATATATACTCACTTCTCTTTGGTAACCCTGGTGTGTCTGTTAAACTTGTTAGGATTTTTTTTTCCTGAATTGGGAAGACTGTTAACTGTTCTGTGCTTATTTAGTGCTACAACCAACTTGCACTGAAGGTTAATGAAAATTGCCATGTTCAAGGTTTGGTAAATTTGTGAGAATTCCTGACTTTTCGGTAGATGGCATTCTGGGCATTGTTCTACATAGGCAAATCCATGACTCAGTAGAAAGCTTTTTCCTGAGACAGTCACTTCCCCCACCTCTTACAAGCTGGATGAAACAAGCTCTACACTTGGTATCTGAAAAGCAACATCTGTCCTGAGTTTCTCAGGGTTTTAATTGTGTGAGGCTGTAGTAATCTGTGTTTCTTTTCAGGACAAAAGCTGAACCAGAATCAGACTATGGTGATGACATGATGTCCTGCAGTCAGATTGTGTATAATTATAACACAGAAAAGCCTCAAAAGGTATTAAACCAGTATTTTATATTCCTTTTCTTTGAACTGGGGTCACTTGATGATGCTGTCAAGAATAAACATTTCCAAGTGTGGTCATCTCTTGATGTCAATGTATTGCATTTATGAAGTGTCTTTTAAAGGCTTTCCATGTGTTTTTGATTATCTGAGGGTAAATTGTGTGATCATGAATGATCATGTGTCTTTGAATAGTTCACAATGATTTTTAAAGGAACTACTACTTCACACTAATTTCATAGGTAATGTTTTAGGAAATTAGATCTGTGTGATCTTTATTTTTTGCATTTTTTTAATGACTTACATTGGGATATAAGAACTGTTACTGTTTAATGAACAAATATATGAAAGGAAGTAACAAAAAAGCTTGGCTACAAGAAGGCTGCCATATCAAACTGTGCCTATCACTGAGGCTGTTGTGTGGTGGATGTATTTTTCAGGACACTGGCTGGAAGGCTGCCATTTGCCCAGAGTACTGCCCCAACATGTATGAAGATATGCACACCCTGGCTAACATGCTTCAGTCTGACATTGGCAGAGACATGCGTGTCCATCACAGCACGTTCCTCTGGTTCATCCCTTTTGTTCAGTCCCTCATGGATCTCAAGGACTTGGGTGTAGCCTATATAGTAGAGGTCATCCACTACCTCTGCTCAGAAATCAAAGACATCCTCATCGAACGATTCCAGGAGTGCGACAAAATCTCCGAGTTCTTCCTCCTCATCTTGGTGTCCATCGTTGAGCTGCACAGAAGCAAGAAGTGCCTGCACTTGCTGTGGATCAGCTCCCAGGAGTGGGTGGAGGCGGTGGTGAGGTGTGCCACGCTCCCAAGCAGAGCCTTCACTCGCTGCAGTGAGAAGGCTCCGGGGCTGTTTGCCAAGGGCTCGGCCGCGGGCTCCTTGCAGGCGCCCAGCTCGGTGCAGCACGCCTGCGTGCAGCTCATCCGCAGCCTGCTCAAGGAGGGCTACCAGCTCGGCCAGCACGCCCTCTGCAAGCAGTACCTGGACAAACTGAACCTCCTCCTGCGGGGAAATCGAGCTGTGGGCTGGCAGCTGAGCAGCCAGGAAACCCAGGAGCTGCAAATGTGCTTAAAGCAAGTTATAAGAAGTATAAAGGGTAAAGCACTGAGCAGCTCTTTGGCTGGAGGGAGCAAGTCAAGCTCAACAGCTTTGCCGAGTGTCTCTACAAAGCAGGAGAGGAATGTGTGTGATGATGGATACAAGATGAGTGGACATGAGAGGAGGGACCTTTGTTCACCATTTGTCGTGTCAAAGGAAGGCAGAGATTGTCAAGAGAACCCTTTGCATAGGAGAAAGAATGCCTGGGAAGAGGAATGTAGAGATGCATGTAGAAGCTCAACATCTTGCACATCCACAGAAGGCCTCTTGATGAATATCAAAAAAGAGCCTAATGACTTGACAGATCAGGAGTTTGTCTTCCCACAGAACTCTTTGGCAACAAAAATATGTGGGAAAGCTCAGGAAAATAGGAGCTCTGACCTTGTGGCAGGGAAGTGCAATACGGATGATCAGTGCTTCAGTTCAAATACTGAGCATTCAGATTTCAGGAGAGGCAGAGAGTTAGAAGTGAAACACAAAGCAGAATCCAAAACACCATATCTGTCTGCTCAGACTCATCTTGATTCTCCATCTTCAAGGAGTTGCAAAAGTATGCAAGAGACAAGTGCAAACAGTGTGTTCCAGTCCAGACTGGTCCCCACTAAACAGGTGTCCAAGGAAGCATCACTGGATTCCTGTAACTCCTCTAGAAATGAAGCTGGCATGCAAGGGAAGGAAGATGACAGTACTTTGCTTTTAGGACATAATGACACCTCACTGAAAAAAGTATCAACAGAAGAAAAATCAGGTCCATCGTTGTCGTCTTTCTTTAAGAGGAGCACGAACGTTCAGACTTCAAACCAGGAGCAGCCTAATTTAAATAATTTGGATAAATATGACTGCAAAAATCAATTTTCGGAGACCTCTTGTAGGGATAAAATTTCAGCATGTGGTTATTTTCCATTTAGCTCTGAAAATAAGAGGGATGTGATCAGGCCACTGTCAGTGAAGCATGAATCAAGTGACAGGTTGTTTGAGTTTTCAGAATATTTCAGGAGGGAAAACAGTTCAGTGGGGAAGAAAGAGGAGAATTTTGTGAAGACTGTTTCTGAAGATGATGATTTATCAGACTCCCAGGTTGATAGAGAACTCAGTAAATTATCTTTAGCTGCTTATGCCAAAAGTCTTAATTTTCCCATTGCAACCAACCAGGAAAGCTCAGTGTACCAAAATGTGTCTGATATTAAAAGGAAAGTGAAAGGTTCTGTAAGATCTTCCAACGAGGGCCAAAGTACCAAGTGTTCCAGTGGTGGAGATCAACTTAGCAATCAAGTCATTGTAATTTCAGACTCTTCTGATGAAGAAAAAGGTGTGGCTGAGAAAGAGGAATCAAAAACCAAGAATGAAAATGTGTGTGCAGAGCCATCTTCAACTTCCAGCAGCACTTCTGACAGTGACACTAAAAGAGAATCAAAGTCTCCAGGCTCTCCCCTCTTACTGGATGACTGTGAGTCTCAGTATTTTGAATTTGAAACAGAAGATGAGGTTTTTTCAGCTTGGCAAGACACTCAAGCGTATGCTGTGGAGACAACTCAGGAATATAAACAAGGTGGTGTTTCACCAGCACCTGAGACAGGTAATTCAGATGACTGCCAGAATGATAACTTAAATGACTGGGGCTATGATCTGCCTTACTTTAGTGATGAGGCCATGGAAGAGGCAGCAAGCTCAATAGAAAAGCAGACAGAAAATACTTCTTATCAGCAAGAAGCTGGTGATACCAAAGAAGCGACGAATTCAACCTTGGAAGAATCAGTTGGCAAGGAAGAGGCAACTAATTCAACCTTGGAAGAATCAGTTGGCAAGGAAGAGGCAAAATGTCAACTGGAGAAATGTGCAGACAAAGATACTGCTGAAGGCTTCACCCTGGACTCAAAAGTGCCTGAACCCACAACATCTACATCTCCCATCTCATTAGCTTCAAAGCTGGCCCTTAAGAAAAAGAGCACAAGCCCACAGAAGCCCACAGCAAAATGTAAATCAGCACCAGCTGTTCAGAGAAGTCCTAAAAAACCTCCTGTCGTTAAAACAGCCAAAAATAAAACACCACTGCAAAGCACAACAGAACGTTCTCAGCCTGGCAGGTCGATGCCTGCTGTGGTTCCTCCAAGGAAGGTCCGGCAGAGCCCTGCTCCAGCATCAACTGCAGAAAAGCTTGGCCTGAAGAAGGGGCCCCGCAAGGCGTTCGATTTGTCGCAGCCCTCCCTGGAGAGCCTGGCCCTGCTGCGCAGCCACGGCAAAGCTGCAGGCAGGATTGGAGTCACGCAGAAAAAGAGAACCAAACAGATCGAGGCTCAGCGTTTGTCTGTGAAAGGGAATAAAAAACTGCTGGCCTGCCAAGACCGCCAGTATCTAAAGTCCAGAAGAAGCGTGAAAAAATCTGCGGGAAGTTTGGAGAGTAGAAACAAAGTTACCAAAATGTACGCAAAACCTGTGGTACAGAAGGCTCAAAGTTTTGAACTGGGAGCTATTAAAGAATCTGTTGAAAACCAAAGGGAGAAAAAAAGAGAGGAGGCTGCTTGTTTTTCTGCCAGTGAGAGAAAATTTGAGAGCCTCTCTGTGGAGGAGGTGGCAAATTCCTCTAAAATGCCTCATTCTTCAGACTGGAACAGCAAATGGGAGGGTAGCAGTGTTGTGGTTCCTCCTGTCCCCATGGATTCAAGTCTCTCTTCCACTGCACTTGAAGGTGATAAAGATGAGTCTTCAGGAAAAGGTTGCACTGTCCTGCCTGAGTGTGAGATGAAAACTCCAAAGCAAAATGGGTGTAAATCAGATGAAAGCAGTGATGAAGGTGATGATAATCTGTTTTTAACTCAGTTAGATCCTGTGGATATGGAGTTATGTTCTCAGGAGGAAAGTGTTCAAGATGCTGCTATAGGTAGTAAGACCCCAGAGGAGATGGATGTTGATGAAAGCCTTCAGCAGAATGAAGTCTCAGCTGTTGTAAAATGTAAAGATAAAGATTGTATGGAACAGGTGGAAAAACCTGGAGAGGACTGCAGTAAACACCCAGCCACCAGTCCAGGGGCAGATCATGTGTTTGCCAAGCCTTCTCTCCCACCACCTAAAACAAAAAAACCTTCCACTGCCAAAATTTTCAGCTCAGCGAGTTCTTCACGGAACGCAGCCTTCAGCAAAGATCTGGAAGATGGCAGAAAGTTTCCCCCACCTTCAAAAAGCAAAGTGAACGCGGCCAAACTGGCGGTGGTGAGGCCACCATTGTATCCAAAACCTGCACCAGCAGGAGATCCAACCTGCAAATCTCCAAGTTTCAAACCCCTTAGCTCCAGTAATGTTCTCCAGTCACAAAATAAACACTATGACAATGCTTCAAATATTTCCAGAGGGCCTGGCCGAGAAACCTCCTCCTCTTTTCTTGGCCAGCAGCGCGATTACAGCATTTTTGTTAACCAAGTCCTAAAGTGGACTTATGAAATGTTTGAAAACTTCAGCTACTTTGGAACTCCAAATCATCTTCTGCAGACCATAGTAGCTGCTGTTCCTCCCCATTTTCAGGGCTACAATGAGTATTTTGACACATTTTTTCCCTTGATGATGCTCAATGCCTTTGAAACAGTAAGTAGCTTTCTGCTTTTTGGTTTGGTTTCATCAACACTGAGAAATTTTACCAAGATATTAAAACCTGGTTTATGTCCTCTACCTTTGAAAACATTCAGCTGGAGATCAGAATAGAGGAACAATCTGTGGTAGATAATCCAAAAAGCTATGTTTAAGATTGGGGATGACCAGAGTTACTCAAATCAGTGAAGTGTTTCTTTTTTCCTGGTGCACGTCCACAATAAGAGGAGTGGCAAAGAATGTGATTTTCCTCTCTATAGTGTATAAAGCTCAAAACAGAAGTCTTTAAGAAACTGAAGTCTTTCAATGGCAGAGGATGAAAATCTGGTTTTGGTTTCTGTTGAGAACTTACATGAGAGGGAAGGTTAATCCAGGAAGTATTTTTTATTGATTTATAGCTTAATAGTCTTTATTGGTTTATAGCTTAATAGCGACAAAACAGTGTTCCTTCAATTAATGTCTGAATGCTTTCAAGTTCAGTCATTGCATCACTTCTTCTATAGAAATAAGGTAGAAAATAAAGCCAATGCCAGGTTAATACTGATATTTTAAGGTGAAAATGCAATCAGGGAAGACTCAGAGTAGTTGTGAAGGAGTTTAAGAAAGTACATGAAATGGGTGAGTGGCAAGGAAGAACTTTTGTTTGCCCTGTGTGTTTATATGTAATGGGTATGCTTATGTGAAACAAAAGAAATGAGTAAGACTCCTGATATATTTAATTGACAGTCTTATAGTTTTATTTCATTTATTTGCCCTTTGAGTCATGGTAAGCTTTTCTTCTGATACACTAAACCCTTCAAAGTATTATTGTTTCCTTTTCAACATGTAGCTGGCACAAGAATGGGTAGAAAACCAGAAAGTAAGAGAGAAAGGTTATTACTTCTACTTAGAGAACTTTTCTGCTGACATGAATACAGCACATTTTACAGGTGAGGGTTCGTTTTTTTTAAAATCTGATTTTCAAGTAGATGATGCATTATAATGAGCTGGCAGTTTGAGGCAGAGGTTTTTTGTGTTTGCTTTAAATATAGAAAGGATTTCAACTTTGCTATTCTATAGCATGAATGTAAGAGAACCATGTATTTTACAGGGAGTTTGTGCCTTCCATCTCTCTCATCTAGGATTTTTTTTCAGCTTGTTTTGATAAAATTGTCCTTGACTTGCTCTGTTTTTATACAGTGCTGTGCTCAGGCTTAAGAGTGCAGAATGGAGTTAAAATTTCCACAATAATCTTTTGCTATAGCCTTTAACAGCTTTAAAAAGTTAACAGTACTTCTGCAGTCATGTAGAAAATGTAACCATTTTCTTTTCAACCTTGTGATTTTCATTTGTCTTTTGGACAGCTCATCTACGAGAGAGTGATTTGGCAAGGCAGCTCCATCCAAAGGAGGATGACTTAATCCTTTTGAAGGTCCACAAGCAGAAGGACACTTTTGGGGAAGAAAGTGGGATGGAGTACCACACAGTGAATCATGTTGGCCTTGTGACACGTTTTGCTCGTGCATCTGGCTGTGCAAATAGTGAGTAGCAGGGCTAGAAATAAAAATGGGGTCCTTGGTGCCATAAAATGCTTCTTCATAGCTGGCTGTTGGTAATTTTAATGTACCACTGGCCTCAGAGGAAATGGAGTTGTTTTTCCTCTGTAGCAGGTCTGTTCCATGCTAGAAGCTTTGTAAAAATCAGGAACTGAAGCTGCAGCCCTGCTGTCCATCATTTTTCTAGAACTTCATGTAGAAACAGAAACTACTGATGAGTAAATGCTCTGCACTCATCTTTAGGATGGTATTGCCAGGAGATAGGAAGTGCCATGAACTTCTGTGATCTCTCAATCTAAAATTGTCAGTGTCTTTGGGAATTGAAACTGTGAGTTACCAGGATTTCCAAGTACCCAGAACCTACCTTAGTAAAGCAGGGATCTGAGTGGTTGTACAGAGTTTTTTGTTTGGTCTTTTTTTTTTTTTTGGTGGGATGGGTAAGTGTTGGGATTTTGCAAGAATTCACTGTTGATTCCCTAGCAGAAGACAGCACCTTGTTCTGGTGAATTAATTAACTTACTGGAATATTTTTCAGTTAATGATTTGGATAGTTTTTGAATTAACAACTTGTTTTTTTTTTATTCTTTTGTAACAGGACAAAAAGAGCAGCAGACTGCCTGTCATCTTACTGTGCAAACCCAAGGCAATTTGTCATTCTTTATCCATAAGCAAGTGAAGTGTGTGGTGGTTGGCTCCCTGGTGACCACACACAGAAAATTCAAAGGTCTCCTGCTGCTGAGCAGGAGCCCCCTGGTTAGACCCATCATAAATCCAAGTTACAATGACTTCTGTCCCAGAGATCTCCCTGTTGCCTCAGGAAGTGCTGTAAGTTGTGCAGCTGGGAGTGCCACGGTTAACAGAAAAAGCTTTTGGGCCTCATGAGTTCTGTAGGTTTGGTTTTTGAGATGACTAAGAGAAAATAGCCATGTTTCAAAAGCATTGAGACACTGCTCTCCTCAGAGTTGGCTGCTGGGGTGGAGGAGATGAATCTGAACTTGCTCAGGTGTTTGTACTCTGTTGTTACAGTGAGCTTCCAACTGCTTTCAGTTTTCCTTCCCCTTACTGGGGAATTTTCCGGAAATAAAACATAGGATGGAAAAGGTATTGTGACATAAAGGTGTGGGAGTGAACAAAGCCTACTTTAAGTGAGGATTGGGTGTGTGTCTAGAGCAAACATAGAATCAAAAGCTTCCCTACCCTTCCAGCTTTTGAGCTCTAGCTAGAGAGGTGAGGACATTCTGAAAGAATAGAAAATTGATGTGGAAGGTGTGATCAACATGATGAATTCATTATTTTTTGCTCTGTTTATTCCTTCAGGTTTCATACATGAATGAATACAATGAAGATCAGAAGAGAGCCATTGAGACAGCTTATGCCATGGTAAAGCAGCACCCAGGACTTCCCAAGATCTGCCTTATCCATGGACCTCCTGGGACAGGGAAATCAAAAACTATTGTAGGACTGCTGTCCCGTGTTTTGAGAGAAGTAAGTGAGCATGGTCATGTGCTGGGGTTTGGTTCAGATGAATGTACAGTCTGGCTGCTCAGTCTCAGGTGAAAACAATCTAAGGAACTTGTTCGTTGTTAATTAATCTGCAGAACACTAGGAATGAGAAAACAGCTCGGAAAAAAAATTCCAAGATTAAGCCAAACCGTTTTCTAGTGTGTGCACCATCAAATGCTGCTGTTGATGAACTCATGAAAAAGATCATCATTGCATTTAAGGAAAAATGCCAAAACAAACAGGAGCCTTTGGGTATGGTTTGTTTTTAAATTGTTTTCATGTTAAATGGGCAAAACCTGGAGGAGGAAATGAAGCAGTTGATCATGCACTGTACTTTTATTGTTAACTTTAATGTGCTTTTCTGAAAGGTGTATTATGAGGTTTTTTAATAAGTTACACTTTGTTTTCTATAGACATGGACCCTTTCCTCCTTCTGTTAGTTTAAGTTCATCAGTTTTTAAGTACTCTTTGGGGTCCCTTGCCTTTATTTTGAATAAAATTGGACTTTTTGGGTCATGGGAAACAGACTGGTGAAAATTTTGGTATGTCTAAGCTTCTCATTTTTCCTCCTCCCAGTTTGTGACTAACACAAAGTAGATTAATTCTGTTAAAGACATCTAGTTTGTGGCAAGGGGAAAAATATCTGCATTGTAACCAAATGTTATTTTGGTATTGACTTATCAATTGCATTACTTGATGGGACTCAGCATTGTCCAAGTTAGGAATTCTGGAAGTTTTAGATAAACCTGAGAATAAGAGGAAGTTTCATTAATTCAAAATAACATTCTTAATGTTAGCCACAACTAAAATGTGAGCAACACCTTTAATAAGGTTTGGAATTACTGAATTTTTTTTGTGGCTGCATTTAAATACAAGTCAGGTGTTGAAAACTCCAGGTAATTAGAAAAGCCTTGTTTGATATCCATGATGCTTTATATTTTTTTAAATTGTCATAGCAAAGCATAGAGACAGTTGGAGTAATTTAAGAGTATTTTGACTCTGATTTGTAAACAGGAAATTGTGGTGATATCAAATTAGTGCGACTTGGTCCTGAAAAATCAATCAACAATGAAGTGAGGGGATTCAGCCTGGATAAGCAAGTTGAGCACAGAATGAGTAAGTAACATGGAAATCAGACTTTTCTTCATTCTCCTCTAAGAGCTTGGTGATGCTTTCCACATGGGATTATGTGTCTACAAAGAAGGAAGATTTTTCTAAAATAGTATTTCATAAAACACTGGGTTTTGTCAGTTCTAGTGGAAAAGTGGCAGTTTATGTATGAGCCAGGATCTAAGGAAAAGGGAAAAAATAAGCAAAGTGACCCTTTTGTTTAATAAATTACATTGCACACATGTTAAAGCCATAATTTTAGAAGCAATACAGCATTTGAGAACTAGAGTTGGAAGCAATTCTCATTGTCATCATTGTACGAGATAAAATTTGAATAGAAAATGGGAAAGTGCAGCAAAAAATGCATGTGTCCAATGTGGAGTTCCTGTAACAGCTTTTCTGTTCCTCCTTTGGTTTATTCCAGAACGAAAGCCAGGTGACTGTGACCAGGACATTCAGAAGAAGAAAGAAGCTCTGGACCAGAAGCTGGACATGCTCTCTCGAGAGCGTGCCATGCACAGATGTGAGAAGAGAGAGGTAGCAAGACAAGTTGTAGTCTTCTTTGTGGTTTTGTGTTCATAACACAAAGACAACTCTGGTTTTTGATGTCACTCTTTCTTCACCTACTTTTTCAACTAATGGAAAAGTTGGTAGCACCATGAGAGGGAATGGAGAACTTTACATCAGGAATTTTTTGTTTATTTATGCCAGTATTTCCCACTGGTTGATTGAGCCACTTGTTGCTCTATCATTCAGTAGCCTTCACTTGGTTCTGCCACTAGTTAGATTTTAATATAACCATATTTATGAATCTTAAAGGTTTAAATTGATTATATGTTCAAAGCTTTGTTTCACTGAAAATACAGGAATATACCTCATGATCTGAGGTTTTGGAGTATGTGTTGCACTTGAAGTTTTAATTTTTTTTTGTCTAAGAATTTGGCATTTATGCCAAATTAGAGATTTCTGGTGATAAACCATTTCTCAGTTGCACTGTGAAATGGTTGGTACTGTGTGTTGCAATGCCTAAATATGGGGACAGCTTTCCAAGAAATTGATTGGCTTCTTGAGACCATTTTGATACTAAAAGACTGTCTGAGCAAGTCTACATGTTTAGGAAATTAGGGTATGAAGGGGGAAAAAGGTATATGGGAAATGGGTAGTGCTAAAGGTGGTTCCTGTTTAATTTTCCCCCTATCTAGAGTCAAATGTTAAATGATGAAATTGGCAGACTTGCAAAGGAGAGACAACAACTTGCTTCTCAGCTAAAGGAGGTAGGAGAAATTATCTCTAATAAACTTCAGCTGATATATTTTTATACCTGGTGTCCTTTAATTGTGGTGGAGTTTGGTTTTGATGTAGCTGAGTGCATTTATAGAGTAGTGGGTGAATGGATCAAGGCCATGAGCTGAGTAAGCTGTGAAATCCGGGTGTGCTCTGGCTGCATATTGGGGAAAAAGCCCAAACAGGAGCATTGACTGTTGCAGTTAAGGCTGAATTTTCACCAGGGTGTCCTGTTGTGCTTGAAGGTTCGGGTGCACTCCCAGAAGGTGCAGGCAGACATCATCCTGGAGTCTGACATCATCTGCTGCACGCTGAGCACCAGCGGGGGGAGCCTGCTGGAATCGGCCTTCTCCCGCCAGGGGCTGGATCCCTTCAGCTGTGTCATCGTGGATGAGGTCAGTGCAGTGTGGGAGCTGCAGCCCCTGCCCTGGGCTCTGCTTGGCCACCTTGGGGCTCTTTGCTGCTGCTGCAGTATTTGTTTGTTGCCTGCCCTGTTGCCAGTAGGACCATGAGGAGAAAGAATAACTTTTAATTGATTTTTTTTTTCCTGACTTGTTTGGTGCTGTAATGGCAGACAGCTTTTATGTAGAGCCACACTTCAGCCATGATTTTTATGCTTTAGAGATTCCTAGATTGTTTGGTGATATTTATATCTGTTTGGAGAACTTTGCATATATAATAATAAAATAAATGTTTGTAGTTTTTTTACTTGAGAAAAATCCTTTTTCCTCTTTTTTAAATTTTTTTTTAGAAGACTTAAAGCATTTGAGTTATTCTGGCTGTGTTACAAGTAGTTTAATGTACTTCCCTTCTTTGCTTACAACTTCTACTTTTGTCCTGTTTGCATATTCCAAAGGCAGGGCAGTCCTGTGAGGTGGAAACTCTGATCCCACTGATCCATCGCTGTAATAAACTTGTCCTGGTTGGAGATCCCAAACAGCTCCCTCCTACTGTCAAATCAGTAGTAAGTGTTCAAGCTCTTTGCTTTTTTCTTGCCATAGAATGGATATGGTTAAAGAACAGTATCTATAGGAAATATTTAAAGTGGGGGGGGGGAAGATTTCAATGAGGCAATACAAACTTTAAATTGGGCACTTGGTTTGTGAGAGATGTTGTGTTGTGGCAGGATCTGTTTTGTCATTCTGGGAGCTTCAGTCACTACCCTATTCCTTGAGAAGGATGAAGACTTCTTGTTTATTTGGAGACTTCCTGACCCTAGAGGTGTTTAAGGAGAAATATATAGGAGCACATCTTGTCTCCAGCAATAAGGGCTGTGTTAAACAGCTGGTAAAGAAAGGAGGAAAACCAGGGTGGCTTCTTTAGAGGTTGTGTGTTTATTTAACAAGATCTCACCTGGAAAGTCTTTCTTTTCATTATGGCTGATGTTCTTAACTTTCTACTGTATTGTGAGTCACAAGGAGAAGTTGTTTTGTTAAAGACTAGACACAAAAATTCAGATTTGTATAGGTGAAATAAGACAACACACATGGAAAACTAAAGCACGAGCAGCTGTCATTTTGTCAGCAATTTAGAAGTTTAAAACACCAAATTGACTTGCAAATTCACCAAAACACTTGGACTGGTGGGGAATGAGATGCCAGATGAAATTTCCTGTTCTCCCTGTGGCAGAAAGCTCAGCAGTATGGCTATGACCAGTCTCTGATGGCCCGACTGCAGAAGCACCTGGAGGAGCAAGTGCAGAGGAACATGCTGCACAGCCTGCCTGTGGTGCAGCTGACAGTGCAGTACAGGATGCACCCAGACATCTGCCTCTTCCCATCCAACTATGTGTATGGCAG
Source organism: Ammospiza nelsoni (assembly GCF_027579445.1). Classification (NCBI taxonomy): domain Eukaryota; kingdom Metazoa; phylum Chordata; class Aves; order Passeriformes; family Passerellidae; genus Ammospiza; species Ammospiza nelsoni. Next base: position 7,941,218 of record NC_080652.1, on the reverse strand, counting down.
GACTCTAAAAACTGCCAAGTGAGTAGCTCTCTATTCTCCTTCCTGAGCTGAGGGTATTTCAAAGCAATTTTTTGATGTCAGGGTGTTCTTGTGAGTCTAAAAATGCTTGAGGTTTTGGGAGGGGGAAAGATGGTTAATGGGAGAAAGTGTGCAGTCCATCTCTGTTAGTGCTGGGTGTGGTAGGTGAGGTAAGGTCTCTTAAAATTAGTCATATAGAGTTCATTTTAGGCCTCAATCTACTTGGGTGGCAGGAAAAGTTAGGGATTCTGGGGAGGAAAAGAACTGAAAGTTACAATCATAAAATGGTTGAAGTTGGAAAAGACTTTCAGTGCCAACGGGCTCATGAGTCAACCATTTCCACCATTAAATCAAGTCCTCACTGCCAAATCCATGTGATTTTTGAACACTTCCAGGAATAGTGATTCTCCTGGACAGTCTGTTCCAATGCTTTACTGCCCTTTCTGTGAAAAAATTTCTTTATATCTAATTTAAACTTCCTTTGGGGATACTTCAGGGTCAGCTCCTCTCTTCTTGGAGAGCTGCTTGTGTTTGATAACCATGATGTAAATAAATGGAGTATAAGTTCTTAGAATTTCTTAGTTGTATGGTTGCCTTGTGATAAAAATATCATTTCCAGGGCAATAGAGGAGAACAGATGTTCTTCAGAATGGCCATTCCAGCCCTACCTGATTTTTGATGTAGCTGATGGTCGTGAGGAGCGAGACAATGAGTAAGTAAAATTCTAATTCAGCCACAGTTTAGATTTTCTGAGAATTAATTGCCTACAGAAGAGCTGTGTTCTCTCCTTTGTTGTTCCAGTATGCATCAAGTAGCTAGAACTGCATTTTCCAGCTGATAAGATTTAATTTCACAAAAAACAGAGATTTTCTTAAATCTGAAACTGGTTTTAATCCTGGTTTGACCCACTGTTAGATACCAGGAAGTGCCTGCAGTCTCTGTTAACTTCAGTAAGAGTTTGAATTCCTGATTTTATCAGTGACTTCCCTTTCCCAGGTGCATACTGAGGAGATGCCAGGAGGTGGCAGCTCAGCCCTCCCTTTGCCTGTTCTGTAAGGAGAGCACAGCTGGAGGTGCTGAGGGAATGTGGAAGTGCAACTTTTCACTGCCTGCACTTCCCAGGCTTAGTACACCCTCCTCAGGGTCTGCTTGCCAAGTTCTTTGATCCTCTGTGTGAAAAAAGCTGTAAAAGTTCAAAAACCAAAATTCCCCAAAGCATTGAATTGGAAAGATCTCTCAGAGGTGTTCCTGTAATGTTTCCTCTTTGTCCTGTGCAGCTCTTACAGCAATCCTCGGGAAGTGAAGCTGGTGATGGAGTTAATTAGAACAATTAAAGAGAAAAGGAAGGATCTGGGCCTTCGTCGCATTGGAATAATTACCCCTTACAGTGCACAGAAAAAGAAAATCCAGGAACAACTGGACAGTGTGTTTAAGAATAACAGGTAAAGAAACCACAAACTTTCAAATGGATCTTGGCTCTTGCATATTAATCCTTTGTTTATCCTCTTAATAATGGTAAAAGTCTCCAGCTTCTTTCTGTACTGCTAAAATTTGTGCTTGGTTGTGCCTTTAAAGGGGATGTGTAACCCTTTTGCCTAAAACAGGTGTGGTCTCTTTGTGCCATTCTTAGTTATTACCCACATGCTTTGATTATAGTTCTGAATAAAAGAACTTAAAATTCCATGCTGTGTGGACCCAAACAGATTTGCAGTAATGGTGCTGATCTCAGAAAAGTAAATTCAGGTTTATGCTCATGTACTAAATGAGAAACTTACCCTGGTGGTTTCACACATGAGCATTTAGTGTTTAGGCTGTTTGCATCAGTGTGTTGTTTAAAACCCCAAGTGAGGATGAGCAAGCTGCTCATTGTGTTTCTCCCCAGCCCAGGAGAGGTGGACACGGTGGATGCGTTCCAGGGCCGGGAGAAGGATTGCATCATCGTGTCCTGTGTGAGGGCAAACAGCTCCGAGGCCTCCACTCTGCCACACCTGCAGGCAAACAGCACCAAGGGATCCATTGGGTATGTGCCTGCAGGGATTGCCAGTCCCATTCCCAGGGACACTGCAGAGAAAATCATGTTTTTAATAGGACTGGTTAGGAAGTTACAGAGAACAAATCACTTCTACCAGGCAGTGAATAAAGGATGTCTCAGAGCGAGAATTAGTGGTCTGAGATGTCTGAGCAACAGGGAAATGCTGGTGGTGTGCTCTGTATTAAGTGCTGATCCCTTTGCACAGCTCCCTTATCCTGCCACTGCCTGGATTTGGCAGGGTTGGCCTTGGGATCTTGGCTCTTTGCATTATTACTGCAGCAGTTATTGTTCTTGGGGCTTTTGGTACACCTTGTAACTTCCTGCATGCTGTTCTCAAAGTGAAACCCATTCTCCTGCTAATGTCTGTAAAATTCTTGTTAATTAGTTGTGCATGTCACTTGGAATGTGGTGTACCAGACTTGGATCTGGGATTTGTAGATGAGTGTGCTTGTCTTCTAAAATGGGACAGATTAGCAGCAAGTCTTAACTCAGGATTGCAGATTTCTTAATTTTATGGGTTTTTCTGTCTGAAACAGAAGGAACTAAACTGAATGTGCTGTTTACCCCCAGAGCACTTACAGCAGTTGCTGAGTTCTGTAACTTTTGGATCCTTTTAGTTTAAAAAATGGTAGTGAAAATATGAAATATGCCTTCTTAGAGTTCACTGCCTTCTAAGTTAAACTAGCAAAAATCTGGTCACATAAACAAAAATCTTTCTTTCTACACATAAGTTTCAGTAAGCTGCTTATATTTCTCTGATGCTCATTCTCTGCAAGAAAAATGGCTTTTAATTGTGCTGATCCACTTTGGGAAGAGAAGGAATCCAAATCTCATGATAAACAACAATAATGCCTTTTGAAGACTTCTTAATCTGATTGATTGAGTTTGGGAATGGAAGGCAGCTGGAACCTGCCAGTTCTTTTTGCTGACATGAGATTTAACTTCTGTCTGCTCTTTCAGCAGGAACTTTCCAGCTTACTGTATTCATACATTAATATATAAAGGTTTATATTCAAGCTGTACCAGTGCAGTGCCTTAGCAGCTGTACCTGCTGTTGGCTTGGACATCTCTGTTTCAGGGTCAGGTGCCCTTGGCAAGGTGTGATGGGATTTTTGCCACACCCTTACCTATGATCTTGTAGCCTGAGTGAAGGATTTTGCTCTCCAGGTGTGCTAGTCCAGCATTAAATTTACTCTGAAAGTAACTGGGAGAAGAAAACTCCAAGGAATAACAATGGATTTTTTTCCCTCCCTCCTTCCTGGGAAAATAACTTTCTTGTCTTTCAGTTGTAAAAGCTGTCAGGAATATTTAGTAGATTTTCAAGGTCTCCCCTTTTTCATTTCTCAAGTCCTAGAGAACTCTATCTGTGCTGCTGGATCCACTCTGCTGCTGCTTCTCTTATTTCCTGCACTGTCCAGATTTTTTTAGGTGACTCTGTGGTTTTTGCATCTTCACTGCAGGGTTGTGAATTTGCTGCAGATGAGGTCTGAGTGACCACAGAGTCAGGCATTGACAGTGAACCTGCTCAGATTAGGTTGGGCTTTTGAATTGTGGATTTTGTTAGTAAAGACTAAGCTGTGTATTTTGGAAGCTCTTATTTATAGTTGGTATTAGTCTCACAAACCTTTTTTTGAGTCCTGGTAAATGAGTGCTAACTGAAATCAACTTTTAAGAATACACTCAGCATTTGTTTAAGTTTCAATATTGTGGATTGTAATCCCTGAAAACCAAACCAGGCAATTTTCCTAGTGCAAAACCAGATTTCTGCAAGGATAAACTCTCCCCTCTTGAAGCATGACAAAGCAAAAGTCTGCCTTGATGTGCTTCCAGTGCAGGTCACCTTTAAAATAAAATATTCATGTGCAGTGTTCAGTATTTCAGTAGGGTGTTTCCCCATTAATACTGCCAAATATTATTAATCTATTTCAGTTGGAGTCAAAAAGAAGCTTAAAGTCTTGATAGGTGAAGTGAGGTTGATATCCTCAGTACTTTAAGGAACATTTAAGGAGCAGTGGTTGGTATTAAGAGGGGATTTACTCTAAGAAAGGAAACAGCAACGACAAGAGCTGGAAAGAACTGGAATTCCCTGCAAGGAATCAGTGGTGAAAGAAAGAAAACACAATTTATGCTCAGCCTTTCACGTAAGGCAGGGCTGCTGCCGCGGGGTCTGGGCAGGAACTGCTGCTGTTAATTTCAGTGACATTTCATTTTATGTCCTTTCCTCCTAACCCTTTAAACCTTCTTGTGGAAGAAGCAGTTGAGGAGCTTAGTTTTTGTCTTGTCACTCAGGTTCCTGGCCAGCCTCCAGCGCCTGAATGTCACCATCACCCGAGCCCGGTTCAGCCTCTTCATCCTGGGCCGGCTGCAGACGCTCATGGTAGGTGCAGTGGGGATGGAGAGGGCTCTGGGAGCCCCCCGTGGGCTGGGGCACCGAGCAGCGCCCTCAGACTGTCCTCAGTCTGTGCAAGAAAGTGAATTTTGTGTCCTGCAGGGTTTTTGGGTTTTGTGCTTTCCCGAGGGCGGGAGGGGGTTTGTGTTAGTTCGCCACTGGGGGGCGCTAAAGCCCCGCGCCTCCGAGGGGAAGCCCTGGAAATTGAGAAATTGAGAAATTTTGTCATTTTTGGAAGTTCTGATGGCTCAAAGTGCCTTCCCTGTGTTACAGCAGCCAGAGTGTCTGTTGCTGTTTTGCACCTGAAACATAAGATTCTTCCATTCCAGAAGGAACATAGCATTGGTTTCCATGACAGTTGTGTCAGGTACCTTGATTAAAGAGGTTATACATCCTCTGACACCTCTGTCCATTTGTGTTGATTTCTTGCTGGTAACAGTTTTTTTCTTTTGTTTTTCTTTTTTTTTAAAGGGAGATGAAAACTGGAATCACTTGATTCAGGATGCTCAGAAGAGAGGTGCCATTATTAGGACAACAGAAAAAAATTACAAGAAAGAAGCTCTCAGGATTTTGAAGCTCAGGCCACCAGGTCAACCCCCATCCAAAGGAGGGACTATGACATCTCCTGTGGTGCAGGCTGCTTCTTCCAGTGGCAAGAGGAGTGAGCCTGGAAATTCTGGGAGCAGCCCACGGGAACTTGCTGCTGGCCCTGGCCATGCAGTGCCCCAAGGAAGCCGAGGGCCCACACAGCCTGCAGGGGCTGCAGCTGCAGATTCCAACAGGGGCAGTGCCCCTGCATCTCTTGGGGCTCCAGCTGCAGTTCCCAGGAGTGTCAGTGCCCCTGCACCTGTGGGGGCTGTAGCAACAGATTCCAGGAGGGTCAGTGCCCCTGCAGCCATGGGGGTTCCAGCAACAGATTCCAGGAGGAGCAGTACCCCTGCATCTATTGGGGCTGGAGCTGCAGATTCCAGGAGGGTCAGTGCCCCTGCACCTTTGGGGACCCCAGCTGCAGATCCCAAGAGGAGCAGCAGTGTCTCTGCACCCTCAGGGGTTCCAGCTGCTGATTCCAGGAGGAGCAGTGCCCCTGTACCTGTGGGGACCCCATCTGCAGATCCCAGGAGGGGCAGTGCCCCTGCACCCTCAGGGACCCCATCTGCAGATCCCAGGAGGGGCAGTGCCCCTGCACCCTCAGGGACCCCATCTGCAGACCCCAAGAGGAGCAGCAGTGCCTCTGCACTCTCAGGAGTTCCAGCTGCAGACCCCAAGAGGAGCAGCAGTGCCCCTGCACCCTCGGGGGCTGCAGCACTTGGTGCCATTCCAGAGAAGCCCCGGGACCCCAGGCTGGCCAGCCTGGCCACTCGAGCTGAAGGCAAAGGGAAGGAGCAGCCCTTGAGGTCAGCCCAGAGCACGCCAGGATCAGCAGCACAGCAAGGCCTGCACGTGTCCCCAGCTGCCAGGGATCAGGTGTGCAGAGCAGAAAGTGCCAGGAAGGCCCAGCAGGCAGCAGGACAGGGCAGTGTGCTGCCCCCAGCCCCTCCCTCAGCCCAGCGCGAGGGTGACCGGAGAGCAGCCGTGTCCAAAAGCGGTTCCAGAGCCCCCAGGGAAGGAGCTCAGAGCAGTGGCAGTGAGTGGAACAAAGACTCTCGTGGTGTGTCAAGGAGACCATCCCAGGAATCACCAGAGAACTCAGAATCAAGCTCTGCCAAGAGAAGAAAGTTCTTTCACTGACTTCACTATGGGCTCATTACTGAAAATCTCTTCCCTGATTTCTGTCGAGCAAGGACTGTGTTTTAAATTATTTAGCACAGCTGGAACTCCCATCTATTGATACCACTACTATCAGAGGATCTCTTTCCCATCCTGTCCCTAATTGTGAAGGGATTTAATACCTGACAGATGGTACCTTTGAGGTTTTGAAAAGAGAAGTTGGGTAGCTGCATTGCTTGGAAGAGCAGTGGGTTGAGTCATCTAGCAAGCTGAGGTTGTAAATGTTTAACAGTGTATATTTGTACAGTATACAGAATTATTTTAAGATATTTGGCAAATACATAGCTTCTTGGTTTTTTTGTGTAAATGCTAATTTCTTAGAGATGTAATTTTTTTATGAAGAACCAGAGTAAAGCAAAAACAAAACCCAACAACCCAACCCCAAAATCCAAAGGACAGACTTCTTTTCCCTTTGCACTAATATGTCTAATTTATTTCATAGCAAAACTGAGTGTTGAAAATGTGATACCAATGGTTCTTGCTAGTGCTCCACTACTGCCTCAGGGAAGAGTGAGGCAGATGTACATTGGTTGAACAGAGAGAATTCTACTTATTTTGTATATATTTTATTGCCTGTTTTTATAGGAAGAAAAGAGTTTTTGTTTATATAAATGTGCCTTGAGTTTTGCTCTTGCTGCTGCTCCATCAGTTGGAATCCCTCTCTTGTTGCAGGGGCAACACAATCTGCAGATTAAAACCTGTGAGGTCTCTTTGGTCCCACTGTGTTCCTGTGAGCAGGGATCAACAGCACTGTGGAATCTTGGTCCAACATCTATTAACAGTTATTGGAAATATCATTTGAGTTTCTGTGTATTGAGAATTTGGAGATGACTGGGATGAAAAGGGCAGGTAGATCTTTCTAGGTGTTACTGCTGGATTCTTTCCACTGTGCTCCTGAAGAACATGCAGCCACTAAAAGAGGATGGCGAAAAAACCAAATTATTTTTAAGAAAACCTTCCTCACATCATAACATTTCGCAATAAAACTGGAATTATTTCTACTAAGAATTCCTTTGGGTCGCTGTGAAGTATGAGTGTCTGTTTTGTGGAGCTCGTGTGTGTCTCAGGAGGTGAAGAGCAGCATTTCACATGCACTGAGCTTTGTGTGGAGATAACCTGAGGGTGCAGGGAGTGGGCCAGGTTATCTGGGCCACTGAGCAGGGAGTGTCCTGCTGTCCCTTGTCACAGCAGTGTGGCAGTGGCTTTGCTGCAGCAAGTGAGCCACAGTTTTTAGGCATCATCTTCAGCTCCATTTCTGTTACTGCAGGGATAATTCCAGCTTTGTGCTTTGACCCTCTGCCAGGCAGGGCCCAGCTCAGGGAGACACCAGTGCCTTGCTCTGCCCAGCACCAGGTGCTGGTTCAGGCTGTGATTGCCAGGAAAACTCATCCCTAATGCATCCACACCCAGAAAAACATCCTTTACTGGTAGGAGCTGCCTTGGAGGTGTGTGGGGAAGCTTTTATTGCTGCCTGGGCCTGTCCAGCTCCTTGTGCTGTGCAGGACTGAGTGTTTCAGTGTAATGGGGAGAATCAGCATCTGTGCATTGTTCAGCTTTAGTTATTTGTTGTGTTGCATTCTGAATCCTTCAGTGACCCCAACTCCTGGCAGCCCTGTGTGCTGACTGACCTTAACAAACTGGGCATTCCAGTCACTCCCCATCACAGACTCCATACCTGTGTGTTATTCCCCTTTATGTTAATAGGAACATTTAAAAACTGTCATCTTCCAAGCCCCTTGGCTCTTGTTGGCAGGGCTGTGCTGCCCTGCCTGCTGTTTGTACTTAGCACATTAAGAGGCTGCTGCTCTGCAAAACCCCATGGCTGTGGAAGCCATTTGGACTGTCTTGATGTAAATAAAGTGAAGCTGGCAACAAAATGAACAAGGAAATGCTTTTCTGGTTATTAAAAGCAATTTGGTCACTAGAATGTTGCTGTGAAACTTTTCTTCTAGTTTTCTTCCTTCCTTACCTTGCATTTCAGAACGTGTTCTGAGAGCAGTGCTTGCCACGTGCTGGAAGGAATTTTGTTTTAACATTTCATTTTTGTTGTACTCTATAATGCCTGTGTTTTTCCATAAATCATCTCTGAGGTGTATTCAGTGGCCCAGACCTTTTTGCTGGTTTAATACTAGATTTATCTAACTTAAATTGTCAGTCTTCAGCAGTAGATTATTGCTGCCATGTCAGTCTGTGTCATTAGTCCTTTATTTGTCAATAAAAACATGCTTGGGTTATTGCACTGAAACACTTTTCCCTCTTCACAAACCACTCAGAGTAGGTTTGTAGCTTTAGCTTCTCCTCTTCTTTATACCTGGAAAACTGAGCAAAATCCAATCCAAAGCACACTTCTCACTGACTCAAATCTGCAGTGAGGAACAAACAGATCAGGCACAATTTTCATAAATTCTCTGTGTGGTACAAAGCACTGAGTAGTGAGGAGCACTCTGTGTGTAAGCTGTGAGTAGAGACTTGCTGTGGTAATTTATAATTCCTCAGAGCTGCTGGCCCTTGGAGGAGGCTTTTCAGTGGTTACTGAGTGTTAAAGTTGGAAAAGTCAGTAAAGAAATGTACTCAACACAGCTTTATGTAAAACACTTTATTGGAGGCTGTGCTTGGAAGAGGCAGTATCCAGGTTTTTGTAGAGGCTTCCATGCTGCTTCCAAGCCTGGAGCTGAATTCTCAGTGCAAATTCTCCCTCTGTTCTTGGGAAGGAGGGAAAGTCTCTTGCAAGAGCTGGACCGTGTTTTGTTCAGGGTTTTCAGAGTGTGGAGGTTTTTTTTAATTTATTCTTTGTAAACAAAACAGGCTTTGCAGTAAAGGTGGGGTATAACTGGTTATTCCTTTTTCCTTTAAGGTTTGCTGTAGTTATTTTCCGTGTTGTTCCTAATCATGGTGATGTGAGAGCGTGGCAGGTGCCTGTCTAGTCTGTGTTCCTTAGCTGGGGGTCACTGTGCCCTGTGCTGCTCTGGGCTCTCTGTGGGGCAGTTCTGTTTGTTCATCGGTTCATTCTCTGCTCTGGGGAGTGCAGGAGGGAGGTGTTGGCTCCGTGCTGGGTGTGACAAGGGGTGCTGAGAGCTGGAGGTGCCACTGGACTGTGCCAGGCTCTGTGGGGACATGAGGGACAGCAGCCTCTCCCTCCTGCCAGTCTCCACTCACATTCCCAGTGCTGGTGGGACCCTGAGTCCTTACAGTGCTGTCTCCTAATTAGCAGAGGGGTCTAATGAGGGGTGCCACAGGAGCTGGGAGCCAGGGGTGCAGCCTAGCAAGGCATTTCTCCTCCTGCTAATCCATGGAATGGGAATAGCCCTCACCCTGCTGCACTCATGGGGACAAGCACAGAGCAGCCTGGGCTCCCAGAGCAACACAGGACTTGTGATTGCATCAGCTGGGGCTGAACAGCATTCCCAGACAACACCTGAAAAGTAACATGGAACTCCAGTAATTCCAGACTGGCTTTTGCATTTTGGCAGTCCCTGAAGTGTGGTGAGAAGGCAGAGAGCAGAGCACCCAAAGCTGGAGCTGGGCTGTTCATTCACAGCAGCCCCATGGAGGAGCAGAGCCATGGTCCTAAAAGTGCAAGATGCTCTCTCCATTGTGCATGAATAAATGATGGATGAAATGACTGCTGGATTGTAAATGGAATTTATAATGGTAATGATATAATACAGTCTCTTGCCACAACGGGTCTCCTTTCTTGTCTTTTTAAGCTGCTTGGAAAGGAGCCCAGTGCCTTATTCTTTAGTGCAAATAAATGTAAGCTAAGCAGCCTTGTACATTGAATATCACTGCCATGAGACCTCCTGGCCATATGTACCTGTCTGCTGCTCAGCCCTTGGCTAATTTGCCACCAACTCCCAGGAAAAGCATGATAGAAACGAAAGTGGTCTGAGAGCACATTACATCTGGTATTGGGAAAACACAGAAACCCTGATTTTATAGCCTGGTGCAGCTGTGCAACATTGCCACTGATTTCACTGTGCCATGAAGCAAGAACTCCCTTTGCTACAGAGAAATCCCATCAGTTTCCCCTCTATTTTAACCCCTGCAGTGTTAAACCACAGAGTGGGGTCAGGATGAGGAATCCCATCATTTTCCCCTCTATTTTAACCCCTGCAGTGACACAGAGTGGGGTCAGGATGGAGCTTTTGGAGCCTGCTATTGGTGCTGGCAGTTACATGGTGAAAATGGGTGGGTTTAGACTTTCCTCACACGTTTCACCCTGCAGTGAAAGTTGTTAGAACACCTTGGGAATCAAAAAGCCAAAGGAGCCTTCAGGAGGGTCTGAAGCTTTTCTGTGCATCTCAAATCAGGATGTGATTTTTTAGCCATTTTCTGTGTGATCGTGGCCAAACTCTCCAGCTCCCAGCGAGAAGGGCTGAGAAGATGTGGATATAAAGCTCTCCAAAACCCATCTCTGCTCTCATTTCTGAGCAAGAACATTCAGCTCTTCCTTTATACTTTGTTTTATTTGCATTTGAGGCTTCTCATGAAAGCAAATTACAGAGCAGAACAGGGCAGTGAGACCATTTTATTCCCATTAAAAAGTGTTGGTTCTCTCACTCTCCAGCCTCTGCAGGGCTCCTCACGAATCACTTGCAGATGAGATGTCTGCTGCCTCATCTTCAAAAAAAACAAATAACATACCTGGGAACTGGCAATGGAATTCTTTTCCCCCCTCCTGTCTCCAGCTCCCAGGATCTGTAGCTTTAACATTTTACCTGGCAAGTGAGCAAATGTGCATCAGGAAGGTTTTTGTTGCCTTGGGGCTTTTGGTTGTTTAGATTTTTCAGAACTCTGAATAGTTAAAATCAGAGTAGAATTTGAAGTAAACAAGAAAAATCAAACATTCTACTTATGCTGTTTGGAGAGGTCACTCTTTGCAGACAGAAGTGTAATTTAAAAACTTTTCCAAACCAATCAAATGCTGGTGACAGGATGCACATGGAACCTCTTGAAAGAGCGTTAAGTGGCTTTTCTCAGAAGGAGAAGTACCTTTTGGGTAACCTTTCCACAAGTACCAAGCTCATTGGACAACTTCTCCCATCTGGAAGCAATAACTGATGTACAAAACTTCTGCCTTGGAGATGAACTTTGGGATCTGTGGGTACTTGCAGTGATGGTTTCTCTGTGTTGTTTCAATGATGCTCTGTTCTCTTTGTGCAGACACCCTGCTAACAGATGTCTGCAGTTAATGGGTCTTCAGTGCTGAAGATCTCAGAAGTTTTAAATTGTTTTCTTGAACACTAAAGTGTGAGTTTTGTGGGAGAGATTTTCTCTTCTGCCTTGCATTGTGTGATTCCAAGTTCCACAGCACGTGTGACTCTAAAACGCCAAAGCCAAACAGCCAATACCCAACCCACCAAGAAAAAAGCCCCAAACCCAGAAAGGTCAAGTGTAGTTTTCAGCAGCCTTCATTCCTGGGCTGGTCTGAGCTTTGCTGTGCCCTTCTGAGGTTATTTTCTACAGGAGTTTGGTGCTGCTGCTTGGCATGTTCCTGCAATAAAAGTGTATGTTTGCAGGGAACCTGCTGGGTGCAGAGTTTGCTTGGCTTTATGAAGTAGTAAATTTTCTGTTGCTTAATCTAATATTCTAGAGAAAAACAGTTGTGCAGGCAAAGGAGAATGTTGCTTCACTCTCCAGAAGTGCCATTAGAGATCTTGATCTTGTTACAGCCTTTGCTATTACTTGTGAGAGCTGTAAAAATTTCAGGTCTGCTGCAGTCAGAAAGCACAAAGCAAAGAGTGAGTGTCCAACAGAGAGCAACCAACTGTGCTGAAGCCAGGGAGGCAATGCTGGGGCCAGCCCTCTGCCCCAAGGAGCAAATCAGGGTGAGTTGAACCCTCTTTTACTTTATACTGGATTAACTAAGCCCTGTGCCCTGCCTCTGTGATGTTAAACCCTGCTCAGAACGTGTGTTGCTCTTTGAAGTGACAATATCCATCCTGCACCTTCACTCAGGGTTTTCTCTCCTTTTCCAAAGCTCACCTGTCAAAGAAACCAGCCTAGAATTGAACAGGCTGGAGTTGGGGGTGTCCCCCATCCTCTAAACGTGCACTCAATCATCTCCTGGCTTGGTAAATATCCAAATATGACCACACAAGGGCTCCTGTGCTTATGACATTCCCATTGAGCTGACTGAGTTACTTCTTTTCTTGTCTCTGGTTTCTCCTGCCTTCCTTTATGTGCTTGGCTGTAAATGCCTCCTCAGACAGGAGCATGTTGATGAGCCTTAATGAGTTAATATAATCCCTGTGAGCTCCATATCACTGCTTAAAAATACTGGCTGTGGTTGCTTTAGAATACAGCATTTTCTGCAAAGGTGCATGATGGCACCAGCTGGAGGGGGCTGCACTGGGGTTGGGACAGCTGAGGTCCCCATGGAGAAGCATTCCTGCCCTAGCCAGCCTTTTCCTGCTGCAGGCTCATTTGGAAATGGCCTTTTCACACAAGACCAGTGCTTAATATATCACTCAGGCTTTGCTCATTGTCTACAGTTAGTAGTCTAACCTAGGCTCAGCAAAGTAATTAGGAGAAATAATTAACAGCTTTCAGTGATGAGGCAACCTCTCTCTCCCTCCCCTCTCCCTCACCATGTGGTGCACCTTGGTAGTGACTCAGAAAACACAAGAGGACATTATGAATCCAAAAATAAGTCTTTACCTGTAATTAACTGTGCACACAAAAAGGAAAACGTGGTGATCAAGCAGCCATTAATAGTTGCTTTACTGGAGGAGGATACACCAGAATCAAATGCTCATGATAAAATGTCCCTTTAGGTCGTGGTTCTGTTATAACATTTAATCCAAACAAAAATAAGTCTCTACCCAAAGAAGAATTTGACCCGTACACCATACGGACATGTGTGGATAAGACACTGCACCCCTCACGCTCCAAACGCCTCACGGCCCCCGTGTTCTCCATCAGTGCAAGAAAACAAAACCCAGCCATGAAAATACAAAATCAATGCAGCAACTACAGTCGTAGGCAACAGTATGTGCGTGGCCAGGCCGGGCCCGTGGTGGGATGTGGGATTTGCAGCAGGGATGGACCGGAGTCCCCTCTCCCCTCCCTCCTGTCCCCTGCGCGCTGGGGCTCTGCTCTTGTCACCACAGGCTCTCCCAAACCAGGACGCTGAGAGGAGGGAAAATGAAAACACCACCCCGGCCTATACCAAAGTAAAGAAAGTAAGAATTAAAAAACCATCCCTCGGATCGCGGCACTGTTCTCCTGGGCCACCCTGTGCGGGGCAGGACAGATCCCTGTGCGGGGCAGGACAGATCCCTGTGCCAGGAGCAGGACAGATCCCTGTGCCAGGAGGGCAGACGGGCCGTGTCCCAGACAGAATATCGCTGTCCCTGTGTCCCATACAGAATGCTGCTGCTGTCCCCGTGTCCCACACAGAATATCGCTGCTGCTGTCCCCGTGTCCCCACCGGGCACGGCCCCCGGGCAGCACCCAGCACCGGGCTCCCTGCGTACCTCTCTGCTTGGAAAGTGGCCCCAAAGACGTTGTGCAAGTCCTAGCGTGAAGGAAGGCGGAGGAGGAGGCGCTGGGGACGGCCACCCGTCACCTCGGTGTCGCCAGGCCCCCGGGCTGGGCTCGCCGTGCAGCCTCAGAGATCCACCCAGCCTGGCAGCTGCAGGGCGAGCATGGCCAGCGCCAGGGCGGCCGGGCCGCCGCGGGCACCGGGGGCACCGTCACAGTCCTGCTTGTCCGCCTCGCAGCGGGACTGCTGGCACAGCACGCCCTTGAAGCCCACGGGGCAGATGCAGCGCTGGTTCTGGTAGCAGGTGCCGCCGTTCTGGCAGAGCAGGAGCTCGTCATCGCACACGTTGGCTGCAGGGGGACAGGGACAGGGGTTACCCTGCACGGCTAAACCCCTTGGCTGCTGCAGGAATCAGATTTTAGCTCCTAGGGGTTAAATTATCCTGCTGCAGGGTGAGAGGTGCATGGTTAAACCCCTTGGCTGCTCTAGGAATTAGATTTTAGCTCGTAGGGGTTAAATTATCCTGCTGCAGGGTAAGAGGTGCAGGCATTACCCTACAGGGTTAAACCCCTTGGCTGCTGCAGGAATTAGGTTTTAGCTCCCAAGGGTTAAATCATCCAGCCCTCCCAGCACTAGAGTGCAACCATCATATTTTCTGAAAAATCTCCTTGCCCAGGATTTCTCTCCTGGGAAGCTGAGAAGCCTCAGAGAAAAAATGAAAACAATAATTATCTGATTGGCTTCTCCTGTTTTTCGCTGCTTTGGAATGTGATTGGACATTGTTCACCCACAGGTGGTTGTTTCATTGGTTTCATGTGAATTGTTTTTACTTTTTGACCAATTACAGCCAGCTGTGTTGAGGCTCTGGAGAGTCATGAGTTTTTCAGTAGTATCTTTTAAACTTCTGTCTGTATCCTTTCTGTATTCTTTAGTATAGTTTTAGTATAGTATTCTTTAATATAATATAGATCATAAAATAATAAATTAGCCTTTTAAGATTTAGTCAGATTTAGGCCTTCTGTCTGTATCCTTTAGTATAGTTTTAATATAGTATTCTTCAATATAGTATGGATAATAAAATAATAAATTAGCCTTCTAAGAACATGGAGTCAGATTCTTCCTTCCTTCATCTGGGTTCATCTGTGAACCCCGCAAACACCAGACTAGAGCGGCTCCAAGGTCAGCAGAATGCAGTGGAGGGGTGCAAAGCTATAAAGCTATATATCTATATAACTTTATATAGCTATAAAGCTATAGCTTTTCCATGGCCAAAGCCATAAAATAATTTTGGATTTGGGAGGAATGACCGGAACCTGCTCCCCCTGCACCCCGAGCATCACGGGCCACCCGAGCCAGCAGTGCTGGAGGTGCTGCTGCTGTTTGGAGGCCCCTGTGAGCTGGCTGGCCCTGCAGGGGGGTACTCACGGAAGCAGCCCTGTCTCCAGTAGTAGTTGGGCAGGCAGTCGTCACACTTGGGCCCCGTGGCGC
Organism: Ammospiza nelsoni; assembly: GCF_027579445.1. Classification (NCBI taxonomy): domain Eukaryota; kingdom Metazoa; phylum Chordata; class Aves; order Passeriformes; family Passerellidae; genus Ammospiza; species Ammospiza nelsoni. The sequence continues at coordinate 7,926,038 of NC_080652.1, read as the reverse complement.
CTTCCCTGCACTCACAGTAGCCGGTCTCGTTGCAGCGGTCGTGCATGGAGCCGATCTGGTTGCAGTTACATTCTGGCCAAAGACAGGAGGGTCAGAGCCTGTCCTGCCTGGGTTTCTGTGCATGCAGCTCCCTGAGGGAGGGGCTGGGGGCTTTGGGGAGGTCTGGAGATGTGCTGTGGAGGAGAGCTTAGGGATCAAGGGGCTGGGAGGACACGTTGGCCTGAGAGTGACAGCACAAACAGCCACAGGTGCAAAGGCCAGCCCTCTTTGGAGCTGAGCCCTTCCTGGCTGAGCAAGGCATGTGAATTCAGTCAGAAAGGCTTTTTACTGTGAGGCACAGGGTGCCCAGAGAAGCTGTGGCTGCCCTGGATCCCTGGATGAGTCCAAGGCCAGGATGGATGGGGCATGGAGCAACATCGGCTAGTGGAAGGTGTCCCTGCCCATGCAAGGGGGTGGAACTGGATCTCTTTCAACCCAAACTGTGATTCTAATTTTTAGGCTTTGTTTTCAGGGAAGAGCTACCTTGGAAGGCTGCAGAGACTGTACCAGCTGCCATCCTTGCTGAGCATGCAGGTGGGCCCCACACCCTCCAGAGAGGGGCTGAATGAGGCCCATTCACAGAGCAAGAACCCAGCTGGGGCTGTGCTTACCTGTACAGACACTCTGTGCTCACCTATGCAGACATTTCCTGTGCTCACCTATGCAGACACTCACAGACACTCTCTGTGCTCACCTACACAGACATTCTCCATGCTCTTCCTGCTCACCTGTGCAGACACACACACCCTCTGCTCTCACCTCTGCAGACATTCCCTGTGCTCACCTGTGCAGACACACATGCTCCCAGCTTTCACCTATGCAGACACTCTGCTCTCACCTATGCAGACATTCTCTGCTCACCTGTGCAGACACACACACATTCCCTGCTCTGACCTATGCAGACATTCTCAGCTCTCACCTATGCAGACACTCTCAGTTCTCACCTATGCAGACATTCTCTCCCTGCTCACCTGTGCAGACATTCTCTGTGCTCACCTATTCAGACACTCACAGACACTCACACACTCTCAGTTCTCACCTATGCAGACATCCCCTGCTCACCTGTGCAGACACACACACATTCCCTGTTCTCACCTATACAGACATTCTCAGCTCTCACCTATGCAGACACTCACAGACACTCTCCCTGCTCTCTGAGTTGTCACCTATGCAGACACTCTCCCTGCTCTCTGCTCTCACCTGTGCAGACACACCCACTCTGAGTTCTCACCTATGCAGACACTCCCTACTCTTTGCTCTCACCTATGCAGACATTCTCCCTGCCCACCTATGCAGACATTCTCCCTGCTCTTTGCTCTCACCTATGCAGACATTCTCGTCGTCCAGCTCGGCGGAGCTGTTGCGGTAGAAGCCCAGGCGGCAGTGCTGGCAGTGCTGGCCCCGCGTGTTGTGCTTGCAGCTCACGCAGGTCACCACGTTCAGGAAGTCGATGTAGCTGCAGCGGTTGGAGTGGCCGTAGCACTCGCAGTCTGGGGAGGAGAGCAGGGGACAGCTGGGGCTGGAGTGGCTTCCTTTGTGCTGGGAGCCACTGTGGAGGATCCCTCACTGCCTGAGGGAATGCCATGGCCACTGCCAGAGCAGGGCTGGGGTGTGCCGGGCAGGAGGAGTGCGCACAGCTCTCCACCACCATGGGGGGATCGGGCTGGAAATCATCACCCAGAGAGCAGAGCAGGGGCATGGCCCTGTGATCAGCCCCTTGCAATCCCAGGGCTTGATTTCTTGCAGAAGTTGCATGTGGAAGGGAGTCAGGTGTTAATTACAGAGCTGCCTTGTTAATGAGCAGAACCTGGGTTGGCTCTGGGGAGGCTGCAGGACCTGTGAGGAGCCCTAGCAAAGGCTCTGCCCCACTGGGAACAGAGGGGACTGGCCCATGGGATGGGGCTGGTGGAGGTGGAGCTGCTGTGCATCCAGGTAAAACCTCACAGCCTCTCCTTTTCCCCTCTGTATCCCTTCTCAGCCCCTTCCTGTTGTACCTTTCTGTTCTGAAGGGTGTGGCTCTCAGGTTAAATGTTTAAAATAAGCCTATGCAAGGCAGTGTGGCTTGTGTGGGATCCTTCCACAGCAGGTGTGTGGAGGTTTGAACCAGGGCTTGCCTGGCACAGCACGGCCTGCCAAGCCTGCTGGTGGGGTGGGAGATGCCACCATCCCTTGGCCAAGTGCTCCCATCCCCAGGGCTGACCTCTCCCAGCTGTGGGCACATGTTAGAAAACAATCTGTAGGTAAATTTGTACTCAGGGGGATTGGATTTTGTGCTTCTTGTGTTTGCTTTTTGTTACCATAACTTGGGATGGTGACAGCCTTGCAGTGTCAGATCCGGGTGCTGGATCTTACTGGGAGTTTATAGATATTTGAGTTTATAGATATTTGAGTTTATATAGTGAGATGTGCAACTCAGGAGAACAGGACTTGTGGCCCAGCTGGCCTGGTCAGGAGGTTCCCAGCCAGCAAGGGCAGGGGTTAACGTGAGCAGAAACAGCCTCAGCCAGAGCCTTTGGAGCTGGGGCTGTGTTCCAAACAGAACATTAAACATTGAAGGATGGCAGAGGGATGGCAGGGAAGGGTGTGGGCTGGCATGCACATGCAGCTGGAGGAGGAGATGTGATCAATGACATGATGGCCAGGGAAGAAGGGGCAGGGCAGAGGTTTCCCCATGGTTCACAGCTGCCTGAGGAGGAGCTGAGAGTCTCTTGTGATCTCTGTGAAGTGACTTCTGCTTCCTCAACTGATATCCAAAGAATTTCAGCTCAAACGCTGCCTGCTGGAATTCCCAGGTGTTGTTTCAGACTAGGGAAGCACTGCTACACACAGCCAACAGCTACCCACGACTCAGACAGACCCTCCCCACCTTCTCCATGTCTGATTCTGCAGGACCACATCACCTGAGTGAGGTCAGGGAGCCCTGGAGCTCCTCCCTCCCTCCGCTTACCTTTGTATGTTTCAATGGGAGCCACGGGGCCAGAGTTTGGTTTGAGCCGGATGAGTTTTGAGCTCTTTGAGGATGCTTGAGAAAAATCAGAGAAAGGCTTTTTCCCACAGCTTAGCAGCACCCTGTGTCCTCCCCTGCCACAAGAACAATGCCAAGCCAAGAGCACCGTGCTGGCAGCACTGGCATCCATTTCTGCAGCTGCTACATTTCTCCTTTTCCCCTCCCCTCCTCAAAGTCTGATGCATGGATAACCCAGTGCACAACACTGCTGCACAGCTGGGAGCAGCTACTCACAGGTGCCCCCTTTATGGGTGCTTGGTGGGTGGTTTGGGATAAGGATCTACAATTTACAAACCATTTTTTACTGGCCACGGAGGTCAGGCCAGCTGGCACCCAAAAATCTGTGAAGAGGATGAGTGCTACGGAGGTGGCATCTGGCAGGGGTTGCTGGAGGGTCCTGCAGAGCAGGTGCTGCTCCAGCTTGGCCCTTCCCAGCAGCACATACCTGTCTTTTTCTTGTGCTTCTTGCCTGCAGAGTGTGCTGTGCGCCCTGGTTTGCTCTTCGGAGCCGCTGGAGGATAGAACAGGTCTGAGAACTGTGCTGTTACCCTGTTCCCTCAGGAAAAAGGGCTGTCCCGGCTGGAATGGGCTGCCTGGGCATTGTGCTGCCCACACAGAATGCCCCAGCACTGGGAGTAAAGGCCACCAAGCCTTTTTGTGCTTTCTCGAGGCTAGGCTGGGCAGCACTGAGTCCCACCGGGTGTTTGGAAGTGGGATCTGGTTCCATTGGATTTTTTGTGGAGTTTGTGCCCTTGCAAGTGCTGGGCGGCCAGCTCCAGCCACCTGTCTTGGTCACAGCCTCACAGTGACAGTGGTGGCAGGAGGTGGCCCTGTTCCCCAGGGGTTCAGCCATGGTCAGGGTGCACCCAGTCCTGCCCCCAATACCATCCCTGAAGCTGCTGTGGGCCCTGCTGGTCTCCATGGCTTTCCTTGGCCCCCTACATCCCAAAAAGGCCTCCCTGGGGCTGGATGAGCTGGACGCTCTGAGTAGGAGATTGTACAATGGGGGTTGTGCTGAGGACAGCTGGGTGTCCTTGCCTGTGGCACTGAGGGAGAAACCTGCCCTGTCCCACTTGGGGACAGGCCTGGCCTTACCTCTCATGCTCTCGGGAGGCTCTGGTGGCTTCAGCTTCTCTCCAAGTGCTGCTGTGTTTGGTGGGTCATCAGAGAGAACATCAGATTTAAAACAGTTCCCCCTTGGTTTGCTTAGCAGGGTGGCAAAGGGACACTGGGAGCTCTAGGCAGTGTCTAGGCCGGGTCACTGGAGCTGTATCTGGTTGAGGATGTGCTGAAGCAGGAAGGAGAGACAAAGTCTCCTCAAATTTAGCATCTATAAGTGTGAAGAGAGGCAGGAAAAATATTCCTAAGGGGAAGGTGTGGGAGCTGCTGGAGGGCTGAGTGTTGGCATGTGGTCCTGGCACTGCCCAGGCACAGAGAGAAGAGCAGAGCACTGCCAAGGCTGTCAGCACTGCTGGCCCCTCGGTGTGGCTCCATCCCTTGTCACTGCAGCAGAAGCAGCTCTGCCTCTCTGTGAGCCCACACGGGCCCAGGATGCCGGGATCTGCACAGGAGGGATGCTAAAGCTACAGCTGAGCGAGCTACAGGAATCTGGGGTGGGAAAGGGGAGCTGAGCACCAGAGCGTGTGTGTGGTGGGAACCCTGAGGAGGAGCAGCTTCAGCCTCAAATTTCTCTCTTCAGCCAGAGAGAAACCTCCCAGGGCTCCCACCCAGAGCACCTCAGGCAGCACGGAGGAGCCTGAGCCAGGAAATGCATCAGAAGGATCTGAGCAGCACAGGCCTATCCACTCACAGGGAGATTCTGCTCTACAAACAGGCTCCAGCCTCGGGAGATGACAGCATTTCCATGATCCTCTCCGTTCACACCAGCAGCAAGCTGTGAACAATCCCTTCCACCACTCACCCTGCTCCTCTCTCATGTACAGACTGAACCCCGGGGCTCAGCCCAGCTGCGTGCAGGGCACAGCCCAGCCCCAAGCCCCTTGCTGGGCAGGAGGAGGAGAGAGCCATGGAAAACACAGATGCAGAGCTGGAAACTACAGCATTCTCTGAGCTGGTTATAGCTGGCAGGACCCAGCTCAGCCCTGTAGCTCCTACCTGGTGCTCCTGGGCCAGCCTTGGCTGGGGGAGAGCCCACCTGCAGCGGGGCAGCTGCTGACAAGTCAGGGTAGTCTTGCAGTGATCAAAGGGAAAATGGTGTTACTGGGGGAGCTGGGATCCCACAAAAGCCCTGCAGCATTCCCACAGGGAGTCAGAGCCCCAAATCCAGCACCCAGCCCTGGCCATGGGGGATGAACTGTGAGGGGCAGTGTGTGCTGAGCTGGATTCACACCTGAGCCTGCACCCCTCTGCTCTGAAATAACGGCACACACACACCTGGGATGGAGCCACCAAGCCCTGCTTTCCAATCCCAGCCTCCACACCCTCCTTCAGGCTCTGCTGCTCCCTCAGAAATACAAATCAAAGAATTTCCAGCCGCCGCAGAGAAGTTGAAGCAGCAAGAAATTGTGTAGCTCACTTGTTTGGTTTCCCTGCAAACCCTCACCCCCACTGGCTCCATCCCCCTCCCCTGCTTCTCAATATTGGTAACCATCTTCAGGTTTGCTAGAAAACAAACCAGGGACTAAAAATTTTAAAAGCCATATTATTAATTTCAAGCTCCAGTTGGGTAACATAAGGAGGAGGAGGAAAAAAAAAACCTCATGATTCTTGCCAAGTTTCAAAGGACAAACCCGAGTAGGAGAGAAATGTGATTTCCCAGCTTCATCAAGGGGATGATAAACAATACAGAATAAAAAAGAAAAAAAAAAGATTATTTTTTAAATTACAAGCTCTAAGAGAAGGTGATAGACATTGTCCTTTTCAGCTGGAAAGTGGAAACCAATTGATATTAATACAGTGTTAAAGAGAATATGAAAAAATCCCTGTGCAAATTGGCAAGGGTTTAATTAGAGTCACAATAAAAAACAGCCCTGGAGGCATTTTGCTTTTTAGTCATTCACATACACCTCCACTCAAATGCATTTACAGAGCCAAGAAAATTATTAATGCTCATTATCCTGAGAACCTTTCCCTTTGTAGCTCTGGGCCATAATGGACAGTTTTACATTTTGAGAGGGGGAGAGAGACACATTTTGCCCCAGACCCACTTCATAAAAATGGGGAACGAGGGGCAGCTCTGATGGAAATTGCTGTTCTTGGTGGCCTTCTGAGGAAGTGGAATAAATTGAACCAAGAAGTCACATTTCATAGCAAAAACCACTGGGGCAAACAGCACTGGAGGAGTGGGGGAGCAGCCTGGAAAATCCTTCTCAGGGATCCCTTTCCTGCAGGACCTCCCCAAAGCCAGGCTGTCCATGCTCAATTTCTTTGTGACCACCCAGACGCTCAGATTTTAAAGCTTCTAAAATTCAGAAGGGCTCAGGCTGGTCCTGTTTTTCCCAGAGGTGAACTGGCACTGCTGAGACTGCCATGAACCACAGGGAGGAAAATTGAAACAGGAAAAAAAAAATTAAAAAGGAAAAACTTGGGGTTTTTGGTGGGGTTTTTTTTGCTTATTTTGAACATGGGAAAAAAATGTAACAAATGGCAAGGAAGAAGTTGACAGGCTTCAAGGAAGGCTTTGAAATAACAGAACTGCAGAAGGCAAAGGAGAATTGCACTTAATTCATCCTCCTAAGGGTAACCCTGTGATTTCTCTTCCTTCTACCCACTTTGGCAGCTTCCCCTGCCTGCAGACCCCATGCCTTGCCCATGATCTCCTCCCTGTCCCCCCTGTATGGCACAGAAAGCATCCTACATCCTACAGCACGACCACAGCTCCACCTTGACCACGAAAACACCACGAGCAGCCAAAGGAAGCAGATGTCTAGCAGCTCCATGCAACCCAGAGACAACCCAAATCTAATCTACTCCTCTGAGCCTACGTGCCACGCCGCTCCTGCCGAGCTGCACCCACTGCCGTGCGGAGGAGAAGGGAAAAACACGCAGGGTTTGCTGCCTTCAAATACCTGGGTTGTTCTGTGGCTCTGTCACGGGCACTGAGGCAGCAAACTCAGAGGCTGGTCTGATGATGCTTGCTTATGGTGGGAAGCAGAAATTGAGAAACTCAGAGGGCAGAAGACAGTGTGTCAGTTAGAGGGTGGAGCAGCGCAGGGATGGGATGGCAGGACTGGTTTAAATGGCTGGCTTTAGAGCAAGGAGGGATTTTAAAGCTCCTAAAATCCAGAAGGGGGGGTACAACAGAGAATCTCAGTTTGGGGTTCTGACCCTGTCTGGCTTTAGAGCAAGGAGGGATTTTAAAGCTCCTAAAATCCAGAAGGGGGGGTACAACAGAGAATCTCACTTTGGGGTTCTGACCCTGTCTGGCTTTAGAGCAAGGAGGGATTTTAAAGCTCCTAAAATCCAGAAGGGGGGGTACAACAGAGAATCTCACTTTGGGGTTCTGACCCTGTCTGGCTTTAGAGCAAGGAGGGATTTTAAAGCTCCTAAAATCCAGAAGGGGGGGTACAACAGAGAATCTCACTTTGGGGTTCTGACCCTGTCTGGCTTTAGAGCAAGGAGGGATTTTAAAGCCCCTAAAATCCAGAAGGGGGGTACAACAGAGTACCTCACTTTGGGGTTCTGACCCTGTCTGGCTTTAGAACAAGGAGGGATTTTAAAGCTCCTAAAATTCAGAAGGAGGGTACAACAGAGGATCTCACTTTGGGGTTCTGACCATATCTGGCTTTAGAACAAGGAGGGATTTTAAAGCTCCTAAAATCCAGAAGGGGGGGTACAACAGAGAATCTCACTTTGGGGTTCTGACCCTGTCTGGCTTTAGAGCAAGGAGGGATTTTAAAGCTCCTAAAATCCAGAAGGGGGGGTACAACAGAGAATCTCACTTTGGGGTTCTGACCCTGTCTGGCTTTAGAGCAAGGAGGGATTTTAAAGCCCCTAAAATCCAGAAGGGGGGTACAACAGAGTACCTCACTTTGGGGTTCTGACCCTGTCTGGCTTTAGAACAAGGAGGGATTTTAAAGCTCCTAAAATTCAGAAGGAGGGTACAACAGAGGATCTCACTTTGGGGTTCTGACCATATCTGGCTTTAGAACAAGGAGGGATTTTAAAGCTCCTAAAATCCAGAAGGGGGGGTACAACAGAGAATCTCACTTTGGGGTTCTGACCCTGTCTGGCTTTAGAACAAGGAGGGATTTTAAAGCTCCTAAAATCCAGAAGGAGGTGTACAACAGAGGATTTCACTTTGGGATTCTGACCCTGCTTGGGGGTCAGCTCCTGCAAACGTGCCCTACCAGGAGTTCAAGGGGTCACCTCTCCCACAAAGTGTTTCCCTTGGGGCCCAGGTGAATTAGATCTGCAGGCCCTTGGGAATGCCATGGTTTTAAAGAAATACTTTCTGTTTTTCATGGAGGAGGAGGAACATCTCTGGCCAAAAGCAGATCAGAATTAAGCTGTGCCTTGATTGCCTGTTGCTGGTCAGGGGCACAGAATGGACTTTGGCATCAAGCCCCTCATGGTGCCCAGGTAAGAGCAGGTCCTTGAGCTGCTGGTGGCCCTGGCTGCCCTCTTTTGTGGAGCAGCCCCTCCAGGTCATCATCCTGGGGTGGGACTGGCTCTGCAGAAGCACAGATGGGGATCTGGATGGGGTGAGGAGCGAGGAACTCAGGCCTGGCTGTATCAAGCCAACAACCTGGCAGCTGGGCTGCAATTCATTAATTTTGTCCCTTGCCATCAGTTAATGAAAGCAGTAGGAAAACATTTTCTCTGCCCAGGAAGCCTGTTTTGGAGAAGGAATAAACTCTGTGATGTCTCTCAGGTCCCTCAGAGCAGCCTGGCAGGAGAGGTTACCCCCAGCACCCCAACTCCCCAGAGACACTGTCCTGCCTGTGCCAGAGGTGCCACAAAGGCAGAACACTGCAAATCATATAAGAGACACACCAAGCAGCTACCCACACGAACACAGCAAAAGATAGCCCTAAAATGTCACTACAGGTCAGCATGGATAAAAATCAGATCAGCCCAAGTGCATTGTGTGGATGTGGATGTGATCAGCTGGCCCTGCTGGGGATGGGTGAGCTCCATGCTCACCTCCTCCTGCACAGGTGGATCTGGGAAAGGAGCTCTTCCTAACGGAGCTGAGCTCTGCAATCTTTTTCCAGGGTCACTCCAACTCCATGGAAGCTGGACCTAAACCCTCAGCTCCCTGATTAACTCCTCAAGCAGGGTACTTCCATGAATATATCTATATTTGCATAAACATGCAATCAAGCTTCCTCATCCCTTTGACTGGCTTCTGGCAGCTCCCCCAGACAGACTGTTACTAACATGCTGTGGGTGTAAAACGTCCTCCTGGGAAATATCAGGCCCTGAAAGCATGGCAAAGGGAGGAATGCGTGTCTAATTCCCCCATGAACAGCTTAAAAAAATGTCCTGCTGTTAAGTTTTATCTGCTCATTTCCAAAAGACAAGGAGAAACTGCTGTCTCCTTGTTCAGGGGAGGAGGGAAGGAGGAACCCCCAGAAAAAGGACAAAAGTTTTTCTCCACTGGGAGATTTCAGAAATTAGGAAAGGATGTTTCTGGCACGTGGGTGAGCTCCAGCCCTGCTTGGACAGCAGCCACTTGGGGAATGCTGGAATTCTGCAACAGGAAAACTGCACCTGCAGTACATCCATGGGTTTGGCCACAGGGATTTGGTGCAATATTGGGACAACCAGCAAGGACAAAGAAAAACCTGTAGGCTGCTCTCAGTCTGATGGCAAGAGGCAGGATGTCAGGGATAGAGCAGAATGGGGTACAATTCCCCTCTCCTTACAGAAAAATATATGGTTTAAATTTATTATGGATCAAAAAACTCTTCATTTCCTTCCTGCCCTGCTTGTCACGGAGCTGGGAGAGCAGCTGTGCCAGAGACAACAGCAAACCAGGGCTGCCTGGTGGAAGGTGCACCAAGCCAGGGTGATTTTTATCCATGTCCTTTTATCATCCTACAGAGCAGAGACCCACGGCCACCAGCACAGCAGCTGAACGAGGAGCAGAGTCCTGGTCCTGAGCAGGGCAGGGAGCACGGCACCCACCTGGCTGGGTGGTGGTGGCTGGTAGGGGGGTGCTGCTGGTGGTGGTGGTGGCTGTGGTGGTGGTTGAGGTGGTGGTGGTGGTTTTTGCAGTGGTGGTTTTTGCCGTGGTGGTTTTTGCAGTGGTGGTTTTAGCCGTGGTGGTTTTTGCGGTGTTTACTCGCTGCGGCCGCTCGTACGCTGACAAGCAAAGAGAAGAGTTGGGAGGCACTTATGGGTGGGTGCTGGGTTTCCATGCCAGCCTGCACACAGTGAGACTGCTGCTGGCCTGGTGACAGATTTCTCAGCGTGGTCACAACTGGGGCACCGGCAGGATTAAGGCGATGCCGCTCGATGAGGCTCCGCAGCCAGGGCGTGTGTGTGTGTGTGTGTGTGTGTGTGTGAGCAGGGGCTGCAGCCTGGGGCTGTATCAGCTTACTCTCCTGGTACAGATATTGGCTTAAATACTTACAGCTCCATCATAAACTAATTGCCAATTAAGCTGAAAGGGGGAGATGAAGGCACCTCTGGGCAGGGATGGGGTGAGGAGCGGGTGGGAGGTGCCAGGGAGCCCCCGGGCCAGGCTGTGCTCCCACTGCCCACTGCCCACATGCCCAGCTGAGCTCCATTCTCTGCTGCCACCCCTCCCCAAATTACCTGCCACCCTCAAAGCCGACCAGGACCATTGGCACCCTTGTTTCCAGTGGAACCCTTCAGATTTTGGGGTGGTTGGGGGTCAGCAGAGCCCCCGAGGAGCCAGGAGTGATCCCACCCCAAAGCTCCCCACAACAACCTGACTAAAATAACACTGGGACACAAATTCCTGCTTAACTTACACCTGCTGCCCTCCTGTCCTTGTTTGTCCCACTGCTTCATGCAGATTATCGTGCTTAATTTCATAATAGCCCTGAGCTAGTTTAAATACTTAATTTAGGTCACTTCTAGTCTCCTATGTGGGCTAAATAATCTCTCCTTAACTGGCCTTGGACATAAATCCCTCCTGTCCTCCTCCTGCACATCACTCCCAGCACCCTCCTGGCTTCCAGGGAAACAAAAGTAGTGCTGAGGATGCCAAGCTTTGTAAATGAGAGGGAAAAAAGTTATCAAAATGTTTTTGAAGACAAAGGTGAATAATATTTTGAGCTGTTGAAACATTTATTCTTAAAAATCCTAAATTACTTAAGGGAGACCTTTAATTTTTATTTGAAAATTTCAAGCAATTAACTGCTAAAAATCTAAATATGGTTCATTAACCCAGAAAACCTGTCCTCCACTTTTCTATTAGGTGCATTTTTCTTAATTGCATTTGCATTTCCCTGGCACGATTCCTCCTCCAATTCTTCCCACTTGCCTGCAAACCAAAGAACTCATTATTCATTCAGCTCCCTGATTTGTTTCTTCTGGAGGGGCACTCTGCGCCACAACACTCAAACCCAGGCTTCTGCTTACCCAAAACTCCAGGCTCTTTGATATCAAACTACCTCCAGCTTTCTTAAATAAGGAGCACTCTCCTGCCATCAATCTTGCAGCAGAAATCCCTGCTGAGCTCTGCCTTTGCTGCTGACACCTCACAGACATTTGTTCATATGCATACACGTGTACATACAGATGTACACTCACTCTAGATGCTTTTTTATTGATAGCCCAAGGTGACCCAGACTGGGTTCTACACCAAATAATTCACACCCAGCTCCTTCTCAGAGCAGAATTCTGCAGCACTGGGGGGCTAAGGGGGGACTTCACAGGCAGCACTGGTGATTTTGAAGAGTCTTTTTTTTATTTCCTTTGCAGCTGCCATACTAACGAACCTCATGGGGGGAAACCACGCCAGAGGAAGAGGCAAAATGAGGCTGCTGAAGTCAGAGGAAGAAAATATAAGACTCTTTGACAAGACAGAAAATGAGGCACAATTAGGGAAGACTTATTGCCTGGAAAATGATAATGGATAGAAAATAACCATATTTTTTTTCCAAGTGACATCCACAAGGATCATGCACCGAGGTGTTAAATGCCAGCATTTCAGTCAGGGTTTTACTTACTGCCAAAGGCTGAGCCTGCAGCTGCACCTGCAAAAAACAAGAGGAAGCCCAGTCACTGGAAGCAGGACACCATCAGAAGATCACACAGACACACACCATGGGACTGAGCAGCAGCTAATTAGTGGGGGCTTGCTCACAGGCACATCAGTTTGCTGCTACAGCTTAAAAGCTGCTTTTGTCAGAGCACAGAAACAGCCAGACAACGCTGTCTGGGCTCCTGGCATCTCAAGCCTTTCACCTGGGGAAGGAAAACCAGCGTGGTCCTTGCTGGTGGGGTTTGCTGTTAACCATTTCCTTGGGCTGCTGTGACAGCCCAGCAAAGGACAAGCACACAGGAGCACTAAGGACAGGCTTTAGGGTCTGAACAATCACAGAATCACAGGATGAACTAGGCTGAAAAGGACCTTTAAGATCATCTAGTCCAACCTATGAGCCAACACCTAAACCATGGCACTGAGTGCCACATCCAGTCTGGTTTTAAACACATCCAAGGGCTTCCCTGCTGTTACACGTGGATGAATCATGGAAAGTCTCAGCTCTGAGGGAATATAAAGCACAGTGATGGAAGAGGCAGGGCTAGCAAGAGCAGAGCTGGGGCAGAGGAAGAGGATGCTGATGTGGGGAGGAGGAAGCAGCAGAGAGAGTTGGGTGGGGATGAGGAAGACTGAATGACAGATGGGAAGAGACATGAATGGGAGAAGGAAGAGCAGAGGAAAAAGGGAAATAGGAAGAGACACAAGGAATGGAGGGGGGGGAAAGAGAGAGAACAGCATGTCTGTGCCTGTCAGCACCAGAAACTCTCCCAGGCTCCTTTGAAGCAATGCAGCCGCTTGGTGGGAGCTGACAAGCTCACTCCCTTTCAAAGAACCTGCTCGTCTACCAGCCCTGGCACACACAAAACATTCCTGTCACGGCCTTCGGAGCCTGAATTTCAGCTTTGATCATCCTAAAGCACATAAATCTTTCAAAAAATTTGGGGGGAGGGAGAGAAAAGATTCTCTTTGGTAATGCTCAAAGCTGCTACTTGAAAGGCTGGAGTGGCCGCTGTGGCTTGGTGACATTTAAACAAGTTTGCTAATGTGGAGTGGACAGGAGCCCAGGAGGAACCTGCCCATCTGTGGTGCCTCCTGCCCCAGTTCCTGGTGGGAATGCATCCTGCATCTCGTTTGTGTGCTGCCACCGCTGTCAGAGCCGTGTTCCTGCAGCAAGTGGAGGAGGCTGGGGCTGTGCAGGGGACACCAGCAAGTACAGACAGGATCCAGAGAGCAGCCAGCACTCCTGCAGCTGAGCAGAGCCTGCCCAGAGTGCTCAATAACGCCTTTGTCACAGGACAACAATTGGCATTGCCCTGAAGCTGTGGTTATATCTCAGCCTAAGGTCATCATCCCTGCTCTTGACCATCATTAGATTCACCACTCCACATCCAGCAGCCAGCACATCACCTCTGCATCCACCAGATCCTTTCAGTTCTGTGTGTACCAAGACAGAGTAAAAACCCATTTCCCTTTAGAAAGCTGAGCATCCTGCCCTGATTCGAGCTGGAGAAGGACAAAATGAGTTCCTGCTCCCCTCTGTGGGTGTGGTGCAGGGCAGGGCAGGGCAGGGCTGGCTCCTGCAGGTTATTCACATGCATTGGGGACCCTCTGTGGGTGGGGTGCAGCCCAGGGCAGGGCTGCAGGTTACTCACATGCATTGGGGGACCCGTTGGGGAGAGGCAGGTAGGAGCCTGCTCGCCAGGACCTGGAGCGAAAGTTCTTCTTGCACTTGCCACAGTCCTGGCCCGTGGTGTTGTGCTCACACTCGCACTGCAGGCTGCCCTCTTTGAAGGTGCACAGGTTGGCGTGGAGGTTGCATTTACACCTGGAGGAAGAAGACAGGGAAAAGCTGTCAGGTGTTGCTGCTGCTCCTGCTTGCCTCCAGCCTAGTGCTGGAAATGTGCTGAGGCCAGGCTGGGCACCCCTTCCCTGCTGCTCCGGCAGGATTTTCTCACTGAACTCAGCAGTGTACCCCTGGTATCTGGTGCTGGGGTTCAGTGTCCACCTCCTCACCCCGGGCAGATCTGCAGCCTGTTGTCCAGGATGAGACATTCCACTCCCACTATCTGGCTGAGGAGCACAGAGTGCTTGATGGCAAGTCAACATCTGCAGCTGAGACACCAGGAAGGAGTCCCCCACATGTCAGGCTGTTACAGGAATCTGGGTAATGACCTCAGATGGAGGTTTTGACTTGAAGGCATCTCTGGCTTTGGATGGAGTGTCGGGAGTTTAGTTCAGGCATGGCTTAAAGAAAAAGGCCACGAAGCCATGCAGCTGAGAGAAAAGTAACAGGTAGCTGTGAAGCAGTTTCAAAGCAGTTTCCAGCCTGACTTCTATAAACAATTAGTCTCTCTCAGGCATCCTTGTATAAACAATAAAGTTCTCAGGCAGTCTTCCCATAACAAAGGTAACATCCTCTCTGGGAAAAGATGGCACCCTGGGAACAGTTATGGAAGTTTTGGGAACCGTTCGTATCACAGTGAGAACACTGATTTTGTTTGATGTAAACAATCAACGGTATTGTAAAACAAAAGGAGTGGTTAGAGTTTTCTCTGTTAGCCTATCATAAAGCTGTATTTTGGAATATGCATGAAGTTAATTAACACTGTTATTTAAAGTGACTGATCGATCAATAAATTTGGAGTTCGATGCATTATAGGATGGTCGTTCTCCCCCTCACTTCAACAATGGAGGAGCTGGGCTAGCCCTGGTGGCACTCAGCCCTTGCCCCCTGTGCACTGTGCCAGAGCCAGCAGCATTTTCTGTGCACATTTTCTCCCATGATGTGAGGCTGCCCAGCACAAACCCTCCACACAGCACAGTCCCAGCCTGCTGTGACCAAAATAACACAGACAACAAGCCACCACCAGCATCCACCAGCCACTCCCCCCCTCACCAGAGAAGGCAACAACTAAAAACGCTATTCAGCAATTTGCAAACATTAAGAAACTTTTAATGAGCTGTAGTGCAGTATGCAGGGAATAATTATCTCTGTGCACAATAATTCCTGTTGCTCAGGCTCCGGAGGTGACTTGTGCAGAGCGCAGAGCCTGAGCCCATAACTCACACATGGCTCTGGTGACTCCTGGGCCCGAGCTGAGGCCATCAGACAGAGACTTTGGGGACCAAAACATCTCATTTCATTCCAGACAGCCCATCCCTAGCCCAGCCTGATGGTTTGCCCTGCTTTGTGCAATAATTTACACTCTCAGAAGCAGAAGCATTAGACAACAGTAATGCTGTGCCTTCTGTGCAGGGGTGGGGAAGTCTGATGGGGCAGCACTTCCTTTTACAGGGCTCAGGAGATGCAGAGCTGAGGGAATGAAACAGGAAACATGGTCTGCTGCTCCTTGTGCTCTGTCTGCACTGGGATAAACAGCCTGGATTAGGCTGGAGCTGTGAGTCTGGTGCTGTGCATTCCCCTCACTCCTGGAGCCTCTCCCCTCTCCCCTGGAGCCCCCCAGAATCTCCCCAGGCACCTGCCTGACCCCCTGAGGCCGCCTTTGCCGTGCTCTCCTCACGCATGGCTGGATAAACTGACCTCATGTATGATTTCTTTCTTTCCCCTCCCTCCCCTCCCTGTCCTTAATTCTAGCAAACCCCGCTCAGAGGCTCAGCATAAGCTGGATGAACAATCTCTCCCCGTCTTACAACCCTGCCCTGCATCTGACCAAGCAGGGGAGGGAATTCTGCAGCCTGGAAGAGGGAGGGAAGGAGAAAACGTGGCTCAGGGAGCAGAGGCAGGCTCAGCATGCTGCACTTTGTGGAGATGCAGCGTCACGGCTGACAGCACCAACAGCCCTGCTGCTCTGGGACTGAGCCACCAGCACACAAACAGGGCAAGGAGGTGGCTTTGGCCGGTGCCTCCAGCCACGAGGATGCTGCATTTCACATGCTGCAGGTCCCCTCTGGCTCTGCTGAGGAAGGGCTTGGGCTGAGCTGTGGCACAGGCACTGCCCAGCCCCGGGGTGCTGTGGAGCTGCCTCTGAATTATTCAGTGTCCACACACAGCCTGGCCTCCTTCTCTCGCTTCAGAAGCAGCAGACAGAGCAAAGCAGGCAGGGATAGAGTGGTAAAGCAGGTTAAAGCAGGTCAGAGCCTCCCCACTGCTGCTCTGGGCCCTGCCTGAATGGGGTAACAGCTCTGGCAGCTGCAGCTCTCCTCCCTCCTGCTCTGATGGGGTGAGGGGATGGGGCAGCTCCAGGGCACAGCCTCAGCATCCCAGGGGGGTTTAGCAGCCCCAGAGGAGTGGGTGCAAGGATGGAAGGGACTGTCACAGCCCCTGTTTTCCCTGAAGCTTGGGATGAGCTGCAGGGTGGTGCTTGGCTCCAGTGTTTGACCCTGTGAGTCACAGACCAGTCACAGAGGGGACATCAGCCCTGGGTGGCCACCAGCTGGTCCCCAAGGTGGCCTGAAGCAGCCTCAACCAACCTCAATCACGTGTGGCACATCCTTGCTCCTGGCAGGAGCCAAGCAGACATTTTGGGGTGTTTCTGGCTCCCGGGGCAGGAGGGTGAGACTCATTCAGCATTTATTTGGCTCCAGCTACAAATCCTCCTCTCCACAGTGGGACCTGGCCTTGCTGAGGCATAGGAGGGTGCAGGAGGGTCACAAAGGTCTGCTCCTGCACACACAGGAGGGTCAGAAAGGTCTGGCCCTCCACACACACTGCTCCCTTGCTGCTGGGGAGGGCTGGGGACCCAGCACCAGTTCCTAGGCCAGCCCAGCTCCCTCCTGCCCAGCGGGATGGGACAAGGAGGGAGCTCATGGATGTCCCCCAGCCAGCTGTGATAGAGCACTGCTCTTCCCAGGGGAGACCCTCACTCCCTAATTGGTGTAAACAAGGAAAATTGAGTCAATAGGAAGCAGAGGCAGTGTTCACCTTGCCTGCCTGTGCCTGGGTCACTGATTTTTCTCACTGCTAGGCCCTTTGCCACTGTGCAAAAGTTTTGTTTTCTGAGGGATCAATTTTACCAGGGAATTGCTTTCTGAATTTGACCTTTGAGGATCATCAATCTAAGCAGGGAGCCGTAACCCCAGCAGGCTGACCCCACAGCACAGCACTTTTCAGCCCAATCAATCAGGCTGCATTATTTAATGGTGAACAGCTGAGCACCCCCAGCCAGCCCCATTTTGGGCAGAGGTTTGTGTATTCTGCAGCTCAGGCTCAGTGGATCAGCTTCAACCCCTTCCTCAGGCTCCTGTGCCTCCTCCTCTGGGCCCACAGCCCAAGGACAATGGTCTGTGCCTGCCTTTCCCCAGCCAAGGCTCAGCTGGTGGAGGCTGGAGTGGATGGCATTAGCCCAGTCCCCTGGGTGGGAGCTGCTCCTCCTGCTCATCCTCCTCGGCGCCCAGCCACGGCAGGAAGGAGAGGATGAAGGGAAAGGTTAGGAGCTGCTTAGCAATGAGGCTTAAAAATCAGCAGCGGGGCAGACACCTGCTCTGTGTCCTGCAGAAGGGAGCCATGGCCCTGCTCCAGCCCCGGGGCTGCTCCAGCAAAGTGCTGCTTGCAATATGGTCTCTCTGGCTCTGGAGGAGATCTGGGAGTGTTTCTGCTCCCTGGCTCGTGGGTCAGGGCTGTGCTGGCAGTCAGCACTGGTGGGGAGCAGCCCCAGCAGGAGCCACAGCACCCTCGGGCACCAGGGACGCCCACCCTGGCCCAGGCTGGCAGGAGGTGACACCCTGCACTTGGCATGCGGCAAAACCTGGCTCACACTGCTCCCAGCAGGAGTGGTCAGAGCAATGTGTGCCCCAGGATGTTACAGCTTGCACAGAGGGGTATTTGTGAGTTTATTTTAGTGCAGGTCATCCAGCTCTCCTCAGAGTGGTGCAGTGTGGTTCTGATGCTGCCAATGCCTCCACGAGGGAACATCACAGAGTACTGAGAAAACTTTCCTGTAAAGTTTCCTTTTTTCCCCTTTCTTCTTTTCTTTTTTTTTTTTTTTTCTTTTTTTTTCTTTTTTTTTTTTTTCAGCCATAAAGAACACTTTTCTGCAATTCTCCATGTCAGCATCCTGGAGGTCACAGCAGTGAGCTGCTGGAGAGGTGTCTGGTGCCAAGCCCACGTGTGAGGGAAGGAGATGCCCACACATAGGAAGGAGGTGAGTGCAGCAAACCTGCAGCAAACCTCCCTCTGTGCTGGGAGTGAGAAAACAGCCCCTTTTCCTGAGCTTTCATTAATAATGACTTTTGAAGTAATTTTAAAAAGCCATCCCAGCCCTTTGTTTTCCTTCCAAGGATTCTTACTTGTTTCAAAACCCCTTTTCTGTCCTCAGCCCCACTTGCAGAGCAGGGAAATGAGGCAGAGAAAGGCAAAGAGCATCTCCTCATCCCTCTGCCTTCCTGCAGGGATGGGGCAGCTTTGTGTTTACAGGGGTCTGAGGATGAGGATCTGACTTTGTGTTTTAGAAGGCTTGATTTATTATTTTAAGATATATATTATATTAAAACTATACTAAAAGAATAGAAAAAAGGATTTCATCAGAAGGCTGGCTAAGAATAGAAAAAAAAAGAATGATAAAGTCTTGTGGCTCAGACAGAGAGTCTGAGCCAGCTGACTGTGATTGGCCATTAATTAGAAACAACATGAGTTAATAAAAAATTGTTGCATTTTATAGCAGCAGATAACTATTGTTTACATTTTGGTTTACATTTTTAGCTTCTCAGGTGAAAAAATCCCAAGGAAAGGATTTTTCAGAGAACATGCCCGTGACATTGGGGTGTTGGCACCCCCTTAGACCTGATGCAGTGACACTGCTGATGGAACTGCTGGGTGAGGACCTAGAGAGCTGCTCCATCTCCTTGTGCCTCTTGCCCAGCTCCCGTGGGACAGCACTGACTGCCCTGAGCTCCTCAAAAACCCCAGACATGGAGCAGCAGAAGGTCACCATCTCCCCTGCACGCTCCTCTCCACCGGGGTGCTCTGCAGGCCACAGGGATGCTCTGGACACTGCAGGTCCCATCCTGCAGGGTTCCAAACCATCACACCCCTGCTTTTCCCTGCCCTGGGCTTGGCTTTGCCCCCCTGCTCCCTTTCTGCTCGGAGAGGCGCTAATGACTGCGGGCCGGAGGAAGGCTTCTCAGAGCTGCTTTCCCCTGAATTGTTTGCTCTCACTGTAATTGATGAGCCTTTAATGAGTCTCACGGGACGATGTGTTTGAAGGGAGCTCTTTCCCCGCTGTCCCCAAGGAAAAGGATGTTTCAACTGATCTGGGCTCTCGGGGAAACATGAATAACTCTTCTCCATCTCTCTATTGTCATCCCCAGCGCTGCTCACAGCAAGCCCAGCCATCACTTACCCACCTCTACCTGCTCTTTTCAACTCTTTTGGCAGCTCAGCAAAAGCTGGGAGCAAATCTTTTGGGCAAAGCATAACGGGTGCTGAGCTTGGATTGTTTCTGGCCCATCTGTGCGTGTGGAAGCAGGTAAAAATAGCTTCTAATGGCTGGGCCATGGAAGAAGCACAGTCCCTTTGTGGAGAGCAGTTATATCAGGATTTGCCTTGCTGGGAGATCACTCTGGCAGGGGTTTGCTGTTGCTAGTCCTGGAGCAGGGCTCCAGGGATGAAGATGGCAATGGTGGCTCGTCCCAGGAGCAGGGCTGGGAGCTTCCCTGAGCCTGTGGTCCAGGGCTGAAGGAGAGGAAAAGCTATTTTAACATATTGGTTTTTTCAGCTTGAACCAGGCTGAGAAGCTTTTGGCTTTCACTACTTTGTACAGAGCCAAAGAATTGAAAAAACCCTGAGTTAGGTCAGAGGGTTGTGAGCAGGTTGTTTTCCTTGTGGGTGTTTACTTTTGGTTGTGTGGTAGGGACGGGTGAGTCCTCCCAGCAGTAAGAAACCCTCCTCACTGCCCTCTGAAATGATTTGAGGTTTGGGTTACAAAGATGAGACAATTTAAAAGATGCCAAAGTGGAGAGCACGCTGGCTGGCTGTTCCCATCCGAGAGGCTATTTATTTTAAATAAGTTGACACTCACCAGCTGTCAAGATCCTGCTGACTGGTGGAACATTATTTATATTCAGAGCTGCCTTAAAAAGCAAACACAAAACCAAAGTTCCCCATTAGGGGGTCGGCCAGCTGAAGGGAGGAAGGGTGAAGAGGACATCACATGGATATGTGAACATAAATATTTGCAGAGTAATGTGTATAAATGCTCTTGGTTTTTCTCCTGGAATGCAATAATGCTTGCAATTGAGTTCATTGGCCAAATTGAATTTGGGCTCCTGTAGAAGTCTCTTTATATTAAGTGCTTTAACATACATCACCTTCTCAGTCTATCGATGAAATTCTATTATCCGCTCAGGGCCGGACACAGCTCGGCAACAAAATCGGAGGGGGAATAAAACCCTTCACAAAGCAGAGCCAGGAGCAGGTAATAGGACCTTGGGCATCAGTCTCTGGCTATCGACAAAGTGTCAGCAGTGTATGGGGGAGGGAGGAGCTCTCTGGGTTTCTCCCTCTCTCCCTCCCACTCACAGTTTCCTCCCCACCTCGCTGCAGTGGGAGTCGAAAGCTTTGCAGGACTCCAGCAAACAGTTGCTGCACATTAACTTAATTTAACTATATGACCAAGAGCAAGGTTTTGCTGGAACTCAAGCTAATTCCAGCCTGGAGGAATGCCAGGGAAGCTCAGCCATCCAGCTCTGGGGCTGCCCAGCATGGAGGAGAGGACAGGCCCAGGAACACTGCTGGCACAGACCTGGCTGTCCTTGACACGAGGATGCTGCTGCTGCCTCCTGGGACCCCAGTTCTGTCTGCCAGGAGCTGCAGGGAAAGGAGCAGGGACGGGCACAGGCAGTGCTTGTCATGGTTTTGTGGTCATCCCAAAGCTGCCAAGTGTGGGCTGAGGGCTGCAGGGGCGTTTGGGCTTGTTCTTGGGGCGTGTTTGGGTGAGCCTGTGGCTAATTTGGGAGTGGTGCCCCAAAAATGCTCTCACAGATCATTCACCCCAGGTCCTGCCTGTTCTCCTTTGGGGCAGGTCCCACCCTGCTCCTCAGGGAGAGATGTTCACCAGCCACCACACAAAATCTGAGACCCTCAGCAAGAGACCCTTCCACAGACCAAACCTTTTCTCCAATTTAAAGACAGCTTTGCTGGAGAAGTCAAGATCATCTGGAAGGTCTCCCACAACAGAGCCAGAAGAAGGGATGCCCAGCCAGGGCAAAGCAGCTCAGGGGCAGCCAGGATGTGCTTTGTGCTGGCACCCCTGGTTTGAGCTGAGCCACAGCCACAGGGGGAATGCACTGAGCTCCTTCATTGAGAGAGGGAGGCAGTGACCAGGAATTCATTCATCTTTAGCAGCAATGCGGCATCAATCACATCTCAAAACTCACCACAAATGCAGAAAAATGCATCCCCTGCATGTGGGTACCACTGACCATTTCCAGCTCCTGTCATTGCAGGAGGTGCTTTTGGGGGTGGCCTTGGTCCTGCAGGTCTGGAGTGCCTGATCCTGGCTGTGGCACCAGGATAACAGCCTGGCCAAAGCTGTTCTGCTCCACCAGCACCAACTCTCCAAGTCATGTGGAGAGAAAATCCTCCTGGAGAGCATCCATGCATGAGACTGCACTGAGAACACACCAGGGAAAGAAGCCAGGGAACACAAAAGGCCTTTTCCCTTCAATTTTTTGGTGTAAGGAAAGCCTAAGAAGAACAATTGGTGAAGTCAGGAAAGGAAATACCACTTCAAAACTAGAAACCTCATCTTGCTGGTGCCTCTTTGGCCTGAGCACAGCCTGAGAGGGGGCTCTGTTCCATGGAGCTCCTCCTCCTCCTCCTGACTTCCTCCAGGGACTGCTCATCACCAGCAGGATGGACAGGCAGACAGACAGTGCACGCACTGGGGCAGGACAGAGGGGAGAAATCCTAATAACCAGCCTAAAATTGATTCACTTCTGCTCAATCTGATTTCTCCTAACTGGATCCACATGTCCTGGCCATGGCACATTAACTTCAATTACAGCTTATTAATGTCTCCGTGATGGAGCGTGCCCTGCTGAGCACGGCGCTGACTGACGTTCTGAAGGGGAGGAAATTACTCCAGAGAGACCCCAGAGTGCCATGGAAGCACAAGCAGTGGCTCTCACCACAGCCCTGGCAGCCAGGGAAAGCTCATTCACCCGTGCCTGAGCTCGCTGCTGCACCGAGGAGAAAATTGAGCCGTGAATAGAGAGATCTGTGGGGAAAAGTCCTTCCACTTCCCTTGCCCAGCCTGCCTGGCACACACACAGCACACAGAGCAAGGGCTTGCTTGTGTCTATTCCTGTCCTGACTCTTCTGCATCTCCAGTTACTCTGCAGATCAATAGGGACAGGATGGGAGAAGAAAGGGAGGGGGGAAAATAAGAAAAGAAAAAGATACCGAGAAGAAAGAGAGCAAAAATAAACTGTCAGCCATGAACAGAGAGATGGACCTGGCTGAGGAGATGCAGAGGAGACCCCGGGGGAGCAGGCCACTGTCCCCATGCCAGGAATGAAGCAGTGACCCCCAGGATTCACCAGATCCTCTGGCCTACAGGACAAGGAAAGGCAGAAAAACTCTTTCCCCTTGTCCCCATGTCCTTTGCTCTCTTTCTGCTTTTCCCAAAAGCTCTGGGAGATGGTGGTGAGGGGTTTTCCTTGGTGTGAGGCTGAGGCATGAAGGATGGGGGCCAGGAGCACATGGACTGAGGGGATCACAGAAAGCTCTGAACCCACCAGGTAAGGCAGCAGCACAGGAAACCACCTGGGCTCGTGGTCTGCTCTGAGGGCAAAGTGTTTTCTCTTCCCTTGACCATGAACTCCGGCTGGAAATGAGCTGCCAAGTGCCTCATCATCCTGAGGGCACTGCCAAAATCCCAATGCCACGCACAGAGGGAACACAGTGCCCCACACTGTGGCCAGGCACAGCTCCTTCAGCCCCTGGGGCTGCTCACTCTGCTCTCCAGGTGGAATTTTCTGGCTGTGTGACCCTTTATTTCTTCACAATCATCTTCCCTCTTGTTTCCATGCCCCCTGTAGTGCATCCCTAACACCACCCCAGTTTTTTCTAGGCACTTTGCTGCTGTTCCTCCACCATGTCCTGGAAGAGGCAGTGTGTGTCCATCCCCATCCCTGCCCACCCTGCCTCCCCCCTTCCCTGCACAGTGCTCCTATCAGGTTCACATTGATTTCTCCTCTCTTCCCCTCAATAACCCATCCCTTGTTGAGCCATACACTAGATTTAATTTGGTTTTAGTCCCTGCACTGTAACTGGCTTTGCTTACAGCTGGAATTAGATTGCTTTTCAGTGCAAAAACCTGCTTGCTGGGACTGGAATAATCACAGGAGCAGAGTTAATTCACAGGGAGCTTCTCCATCTTATACACCACTTATCCACAGCTCCTCAGCTGCTCACCTGTGCCCATAGGGGATGGAAAAGTCAGCAGAGGACAGAACTGACCTCTTCTCCGTCCAGGATGAGTGTCTCTCTCCCGTGGGAACCAGCCCAGCAAGCTGAAGCAGCGCAAGCAGCATCTTACTGTAGCTCAGAACTGGGGAGTTCGGGCTGACAAAAGCAGATTTCAGCATTTTCCCAGCTCGCAGCCAAGGCAAAGCCCTCTCCTCGCGGCGGCCCTGCAGGATTAGCTCGGGGTGCGCCGGGAGGCTGCGGCCGGGCGGGTTTTGGGGAGCGGAGCCGGAGCCGCTGCAGCAGCCGCGGGCAGGCGGCCAGGGCGGCACCGCGCCAGCGCCGGGAGCGCCCGCCGGGCACCGGCCAACAAACCCCGGCCCGGCTCGCCTTGGACGCGGCTGAAAAGCAGCACTGCAGCTTGCACGGGGCGCCGGCAGCCCGGCCGTGCCCGCCCCCGGCTGCCCTCGGGGTGGATGTGGAATTTTGTAGAGGTTGCGGCTGCTCCAGCCCTGGGTGCGTTTGAAAGGGTTTTTCCTCCCCTTCCCTAGCTGTCTCTTTGCACAGAATTTTTAGGGATTTTCTGTCTTGAACCAAGCCCTGTCACTATTAAATGGTATTGAATTTGGTATTAAAAAGCTGACGGGGGGCTGGGGAGAGGGGAGGAGGACAACTGAGAGCAAGGTGCTGGTTTGGAGAGAATCCCACCAGCACGGCCTCAAGGCCAAAGTACTGAGCCAACAAATTCCTGCCCAAGATAGGAGGAAAGGTAAATGGCTCAGACGGGGAAGGTGTTCAGGGGACACCAAGGGTATTTTAACTCTTTGAAGCATCAAGCATCCCCAGGGTGCTGGGGGAGCAGTAGCAAGTCCTTGGTTATCTGTGCTGTTCTTGGAAGCCAAAGCTCATTGCACAAATACTGACATGAAACTCGAGCCCTAATTGACCAGACACATGTGGAGGTGCTCTCTTACTCCTCTGCCCACATGCCTGAGCCCCCCAGGGCTCTCCCTGAGCAATCCCCATGGTGGGTACCCCAAAATGCCCCCAGCCCAGCTGAGAGCCACAGCTGCTCATCCCAGACAGGCACCACGCCGTGACAAAGACCCTCACTGCTGCCTCCTGCCTGCCCTGGCAGGTGGAAAGGGCTCTCCCATCCCTCCCTGCAGCTTCCTTCCCCTTGGAGCCTGTTCAAAGCCAGCCTCGGTGGCACCTGCAAACATTTCTACTTGCAAGTCTCAGAAGCAAACCGTTTGGAACTGATACAAATGGCTCCTCTGTCGCTGTGGTGATGCTTGTTAGCATGGGGTGGGTGATGGGGAGATTTTCCCCTCTCTCCTGTAAGTCTCTCACAAGCTGGATGGGAAATCAGCCATCTCGGCACTTTTCCACCTTACTTTGCTTTTTCGGTTGATGTCATAATGTAACATATGGCATCGTATAGAGAAATGAAAAACAAAGCCCAGGAGAAACAAAGCCCCTCCTGCTTCCTCTGCCCCAGATGTGTCAGGGGGTTTACCCTTACCCCAAACTTCATCTGCCACGGCTGGGGCTGGTCAGGGTGTGCAGGACTGACTGGGCATGACCCACCCTACTTGTACTGGCAGGGAGCTGGAGTTTAGTGGGGTGAGCCTCATTCCACACCCCATATCCACCAGCATCACCCCTGAGGCATCTGGGCAAAGGCTGGCTGTGTTTGCACAGCTGGGACAGGGGATTGGAGGGAGCTCAGACCCTGAGAGTCCATCCAAGGCACATCCCAGGGAGCTTCAGGAGGACAGCTGCAGGAGGACACAGCCTTGGAGGTGCCCCTGCTGTTCCCTGCAAGGACACATCTGCTGCCCTGCCCGGGGGGAAGGGGTGTTAGAGGGAGAAATGGATATCTCTGGGTCAGCAGAAACGCTGATGGCTCAGTTTTCCAGCAAGGATCCACGCCCAAAGAAACCCAGCAGCCGTTACCTGCCGGTGACTTCGATGTTGGAGACGGCGTAGAAATACTTGTACAGGTTCTCCCTCTGCACGTAGGTGCCCCCCAGGGCGGGTCTCAGCAGCCTCATGCGCAGGTCGGTGACGGTGAAGAAGTCCTTGAGCCCTTTGGCGCTCTCCAGCCGCGTGTACAGGTTGTCCATGTTCTTGAGGTCGGGGCCGGCGAAGATGGCGAAGCGATCCCGCACCTCAAAGCGGACGGTCTTCTCCTTCTTGGAGCCCGCCCAGCGGGAATACTCCTCGGTGCAGAGGACCCTGTTGGCACTGGTGGTGGAGAGGTCCCGGACCCTCCTTGCTGGCATGCTGAAGGCCTCCATGCAGTCGTCTGCATAATACTGGTACGGGTGCCAAGTCCTCCCGTTGTCCAGAGACTTCTCCAGCATCATGATGGTGGGGCGCCCGTACTCGAAGGTGATGACGATGTCGTCGGTGAGCTCGATGCTCTTGTTCCAGGACAGGGTGATGTTGGCCAGCAGGGGCTCCGGGTACCGGCGCCAGGTCACGCTCTGCCAGTAGGTGGCCAGGCCCTCGTCCTCGCTGTCGAACATCAGCTTGGGCGGGTGAGCCAGGTCGGGGTTGGAGGCGTCGCACTCGTCGCTGCACAGGTACGGGTTCTCCTGGAATGACAGCAATGGTCATTGTTGGAATAGTTACCAATATTGTATATGGAACGTGCCTGAGCTTGTCTGGCCCTTGCTGCTTGACCAAATAGTGGCACTGTGGTGTTTCACCCCACAGACACTTTTGGCTGGCTGGGTGTGTGGTGTTTCACCCCACAGACACCCTTGGTTGGCTGGGTGTGTGGTGTTTCACCCCACAGACACCCTTGGTTGGCTGGGTGTGTGGTGTTTCACCCCACAGACACTTTTGGCTGGCTGGGTGTGTGGTGTTCCACCCCAGAGACACCTTTGGCTGGCTGGGTGCTGCAGCTGGGCATGTGGAGACAAGTCCAGGCCTGCAGGAGCTCTGGTGGTGCTGGGATGGAGCTTCCCACCATAACAGGGGCTGCTCCTTGGGTTTCCCTCTGCTGGAGAAGCTTTAAGGCGATGGTGAAGAAAAGGAGTAAATTGTGATGGAGGGTTTGAGACCAGAGCTTTATTCTGGCCCACAGGGCTCTGAATGCAGCACCAGCTCCAACAGAAGTCACAAACCATGTGGTTTGCTCGCCCTTTTACCCAGGGAGAGGGGGAGGAAAGGGGTAGAGAGCCACCAACCAGGTATGGGAGAGGAAGTCTTAAGGGACAAAGGACACCTGGATGGCCCAATGCCCTCCAGGGGTGTAAGGAATCTTTTGAATCCTGCCAATCACTCGACGCCCTTCTGGAATGCCAGGACTGACAGACAGCACTCAGCAGGGCTCAGGGTATGGAAAGGAGGGATGACTGACACACCTGGGCAAGGAATCTTCAGGGAGAAACCCGGGGTATCTGGGGCATACCATGACATCACAGCGCAACAGGTCACCTGAGAGGAAAGCAAAGCTTGGGCACAGTGTGGGGGCAGTGTGGGCACATGGGCCCTGGTTGGGCTGCTGGGTCAAGCCTTAACTGCTGGGCTGGGCTGGAGGGTGCCAGGGCTCTGGAGGATGCTGGTTCTGAGAGCGAATTTAAGGCAGAAAGATGTGGCTTTGCCTCAGCTCTAAGAACGGCTGAGTTGTTTCCTCTGAAAGGCCCTTTGGGAAAGGGCTTTTCAATTTGGCACGGGGCAATTTTCATAGAAAGCTCCTTCCCTGAGATGGTCTCTGGGTTAAGCTTGGCTGATTTACAAGCCTAGGAAAGCTGTGCTCATCCCTGCAGCCTTGGAGGAGCTGAATGGCTGCAATCCCCCAGGCACACCCTGCCTCTCACGGCTCCTGATGCTGGCACCATCCCCCCAGTGCCTCTGAGCACAGCTAGAGGAGGGAAACCCAATTTCTCCAGCTCCAAGCTGGGACAGAACTGAGCAGCAGCAGAGAGAGCAGAGATTTGTGCTCCTGCCCAGAGGGAATGGGGTGGGAAGGATGGCTCATGCCACCCAGGTGACAATGTCCACTGCCTCCAGGCCTGAGCAGTGAGAAATTCCATTGAGCAGTGAGCCATCCCATTTTGCCCACACAGCCAGGCTGGTGTGTTTTGCAGGGACAAAAGATCTCTTTAACCTCCACATGCCCACACCCTGAGCTGCACTAGGACACAGTGTCAAGGTCATGATGAAGTTTTGGGGGTGGGCAGCTGTGCCAATGCATTTATTGCTCACACATATGTTTGCCAAAGCCCAGCATCACTGCCCTGCAGCCTCTGGCCCCCAGGAGTGAGCACGTGGCTCACCCCTGCCTTGGGGATTGTGTAGGGCTGTGTTCTGCTGGGTACAGACCACAAAAAACTCTGCAACATGCTGCAAATCCGTGTTTTTGCATATGAAGCATCTCTTTGCTGTCACTTTGCCTCCCTCTCAGAATCAAAATCCAAAGGACTGGGGAGGGAGAGGGATTGGTATGACAGCGGGCTCTGCTGCTCTGGGACCCTGCTCAGGAAGGCAGAGGCACCTGGCAGAGGAGGAGGAGGAGGTGATAAAGCAGCTGGGGCTGCTCAGAGCTGCTGGCTGGAGGTGAGGAGCCTGCTGGAGGTGAGGTCTGGCTCTCCTGAGCACAGCAGCTTTCAAGGTAAGGCCGAGCTGGGTGCTGTGCTTTGGTTTGTGGGTGCTCTGTGCTGTGTGGGGGATCAGCGTGTTCCTGCCTGGCCTGGGGATTTCCTGCAGTGCCAGGGTGTGAGGAGCTGATACTGATACCTGGAGGCTCCAAAAAGTGACTGACTGCAGGCTGGATCAGAGCAGGCTGGGTGTGTCTGGTTGCTGCAGGTGTGGGATGAGACTGCTCCTGTGTCCATGGCTGGCTTTGACCCAGGGAACTGCTGGAGTCTGAGTGCTGTGAGTGCTTTTAGGGTGCCCTGGGCACAGCCAGGCACAGCACAGGAGGGGATCTGGCTGGTACAAGAGGATGCTCTCAAAGTGGGGCTGTGCTTTGAACGTGGGTACTTCTGAGTAACACAAAGTGCTCTGGAAAATCTGGGCTTTGCCACCTCCTGCCAGGCAACCAAAAGTCTTGGAAATTACTAGGAGCTTCTCCACTCCATGTATGTAAAATGGGCCTTTGGTGCCTCCTCAGAGCTCAGAGATGTGCACTGAAGGCAAGCAACTGTTTGCAAAGTCACTGGAGGCCACAGCACCCAGGAGCCCTGAGAAACTCCTGAGGACACGAGCAATTCTGTGTCTGCAGCAGCATGTGAGCAGCACAGTGTAAATAAGGCAGGAGGCTGCTCTGTCAGCACGGGGGGGAAAACAGAGCAGTGAGTGGCTGATGTGTAGGTGAGAGCCAGGCTCCTGTGCAGGGGAGGCAGCCCTGGGGACACAGGGGACTCCTGTAAACACAGCACACGTTGTGTTTGTGAGGCTGCCAGGCACAGCAGCACACGAGAAAACAGGTCAAAACTCAAAGTGTTTTCAGCCCAATCTCGCTCTGACACACCCCTGCGTGGCAGTGAAGCTGCAAAAGCTGTGCTGGGGTTTGTTCCTCCTGTCACAGCCTCAGCTTGGGCCATGTGTGGCTGTTGTCACCTCTGTGTGAGCTGGAAAGAAGGGCTGGGACTGGAGCTGCTGAGTGCCCACCCTACAGCAGGGAGGTTACTCACAAAAGGGTGCTTGGGTTGGTGTTTTAAAATCAAATAGTTGGATTATTTACTTATTTATGTATTTATTTATTTATTTTGTTTGTTTGTTTGCAGCTGTGATAACTGAACAAGGGAAATCAATGGAGTGCTCAGGCTTGCTTGGGTGGGTGAGGTTAAGAAGCGAGGGCACCCCACAAACCCCTCAAAGAGGGGGAGATGCCAGCTGGGCTGTGCTGGGGCTCTGAGCCACGCTGGGGGGCTCTCTCCTGCCACAGCAAGCTGTTCTGGAGTAGGGATTAAAAAACCCTGAGATATTGACATATTTAATATGCTCTCCTGACTCGTCACGTTCAGAGGAATTGTTTACCTCTGCTAATGAGACACAGCTTCCTGCTGGGGGATGGAGCTGCCTCTCAGCTCAGCTCTACAGCGGTGGCTGAGGGAAAAGGCACAAAAATCCCCCTCAGCTGAAGTGCTGGGGGCTCTGAGTGTGTTTCCTGTGCTGAGGCAACATATTGTGTGGCAGTATGGTCCTCCTGTCAATGTGGCCATACAGATGGCTTAATGTGACAGCCCTGAAAAGACCATCCCAGAGGTCCATTTCTGTCACTTGTGTGAAGGAGGGTACAGCAGGTGGAGGGTTGGCTTGGGATGGCAGCAGAAAACTCCCTGACAAACCTGCCCTACTGCTCTGTCTGAGCAGAGTTTGTGTCTCAGAGCTGTCCTGGCAAGAGAGCTCTTGCCATGAGCCTTCCTGTCCTTGTGTGCAGCAGGCACAGCCCTTGAGCTGGTGGGAGATGAATCTCACTGAGTATTTGCCCCTTGAGCTGCTGTGAGATGAATCTCACCGAGATTTTGCCCCTTGAGCTGTGCCCACAGTGGCCACCTCCAGGGCTGTGGATGATGCTCCTGTCTCCCAAATCTTTCTTTGGAGTGGCCAAATTGAACAAACAAAGGGCTCTGTGATGAAACCACACTTAAGGGAACATTACTCAGACAAAAGGCTGGCCGGGATGGGAGGTGGGACAGATTTCCCAGGAGCAGTGAGGGGAGCAGCTGACTCTGATCAAGCATGATCCCCCTCCCCATGTTCTGTCTGGAGGAACAGGGCAGGCCCTGGGAGGGTCCTGGCAGGTCAGTAGCAGGGAGCAGAGGAGTGAAAACACTGCCATATGCTCATCCCAGGGAATGGAGGTGCACAACAATCCCTGCTGGCTCCTGTGTATCCCAGCCTGGGAGGCAGCACCTCCAAAGATCTCCTGAACCACCCTGATGCTCTGGGGAGGGGGCAAATAGCTCAAGAGGTGCCTGGTTGTAACAGAGCAAACACAAAAATAACCTGCAAGTGACAAGGTGGGGGAGAGCCTCAAAAGCCACCGAGTGAGTCACACCACTACAGCTTCCTCTGCTAAAATGAAGTGTTCCTTTTTGGGGTTAGGTTTATTGAGTTGTCCTTCCTCTGTG
This sequence comes from Ammospiza nelsoni, assembly GCF_027579445.1. Classification (NCBI taxonomy): domain Eukaryota; kingdom Metazoa; phylum Chordata; class Aves; order Passeriformes; family Passerellidae; genus Ammospiza; species Ammospiza nelsoni. The sequence continues at coordinate 7,895,391 of NC_080652.1, read as the reverse complement.
GGATGCTTGATGCCTTTTCTGCTTGGGGGGTGGTTTGGAGTCAGCCAGGAGGGCAGGGGGGAGCGGAAACAGATGGCCACATTTTGGCTGCTCCCCTGGTCCTGGTAAGATCAGATATAGCACTATTGAAACAATTCCAGGTATTATTTTTGAATCTGGTTTCCTCCTCCAAGCTCTGTGTCCTCCAAAGAATCTGTCCAAAGTCTTGAGATATTTAAGTCTTCAATCTAAAAGTCAGGATGCATTAGCCAGGCAAACTTGGTCTCAGTGAGCTTAAAATAAACCAGTTCACTTTGAGTCTCACTCTATTAAATCAGTCGTGAGTGTCCTCACAGCAACTAAACATTGCAGATTTCAGCCTCTCCAGCTCTTCTGGTTGGGCACCTTTTGGGGTTTTTGCAGCCTTGCTTAGCCCCAGCTCAGTCCAAAAGGGCAAATCTCCAGGGGACAAACAGTGAGAGCCTCGTTGAGGACACAGTGTCCTAAAAAATGGCATCATGGTGAGGTTGTGCCTCTGTGAGCCAAATCATAGAGTGGTTTGGGTTGGAAGGGACCTTTAAAGGTCATCTGGTCCAACCCCCTGCCATGGGCAAGGACATCTGCTAGGTCAGGCTGCTAAAAGCCCCCTCCAGCCTGACCTTGGATGTTTCCACAGATGAGACATCCATCACCTTTGTGGTTTTACCATGCCACTATTTTATCCCACTCTTTACAAAAGTTTTCTTCCCTGCAGCTAATCTGAATCTGCTCTCTTTTAGCTTAAAGCCATTCTCCCTTGCCCTAACACTACAATTCATAATAAAGAGCTCTCCCCATCTTTCCTGTAGACCCTCTCCAGATCCTGGGGCTCTGAATCCTCCTTGTAGGGCTGCTTTCAGTGCTTCATCCCCAGCCTGGGGGCACACTGGGGGTTGCCCTGCTCCAAGTGCACTCAGAGGGTCCCATGAGCCCAGTCCTTCAGCTGGAATTGTGTCCCAGCCCTGGTCCCTCCTGACCCAGCCCCTGGGTTTTGCCTCCTCTTGGTGCCTGGAGTCGGTTCTGGGCAGAAATGCTGCAAAAGAGATTTTCTGAAGGTGACAGCAGAGACTTGCTCCTTGAGGAGGATTTCTTAAGAAACAAGATATTGGTCTGACGAAGCAGGATGACAGGAATCCAGGATGCTGCAGAGAAGCTGCTCCCACCTTGCTGGGAAGGGGGGAAACCAGCCACAACAAAAGGCCTCAGTTTACAAAGCCCAGATGGTTTTTAGGACTCTTAATGAGAGCAAAAGTTCCTTTTTTTTTGTTTTTTTTTTGTTTTGTTTTGTTTTTTTCCTAGCAGATAATACAATTTTTAAGCTCCATAGCAGAAAATGATATATTTTTGTAGGTGCAATTTCTTGATTAATCATTAGGCTGTTGAATATTTTAAACAAACTAGACATCTGTTGTGAATGGTGAAAGCTGCACAGAAATAAGACTGCAGCTTTTAGATCTCCACGCCAAAGGGAAGCTGGAAAGCAATTGCAACCACTAGCTGCACAGTGAATAACAATAACAACAACAACAATAATAATAATAATAATAATAATATTAAAGAGGAAAATACCCAACAAGATTTGAGCAAGGAAAAACTATTAGATTATGTGAGAGTTTGTTCTGCTCAGCCAAGGATGCTCAAGCACAGCTCATACCTGGTGTGATTTGTTTAATGGTGTCTTGAGAACAGTCCTGGACTTCCTCTGCTTTTGGGGATCTCTTCTGCTTGATGGAATTGTGTTTAAGCCAAGGCCTCTGCCAAAACCTAGAGCACCCTGGGACTACTTGTTTTTAATTACAGTCTCCTAATAAGAGTAATGACAAGGTCTCATCAACTTGGATGAATTTTGGAAAACAAAACTGTGTGTTTTTTTAGTTGGGATAGGGGGATTGGAAATCCTTGGTGCATTGTAGGAAGATTTTTATTAAAGCGGAAAAAGTTAAAAGCGTTTCTTCAGCACAAAGATCAGTGCTGTTGGGTGGGTTTCTCTTGGGTACTTTCTTCTGGAGTGGTTTTTTTCCCTCTAAGAACTGGCTCTCAAACCCAGACACCTCTCAGACCTTGAGTGTCTCCAGGCTCTCCTGCAAGATCTGGCACTAATTGGGACTGGGGGCTGTTTGATAGAACCCCAAAGAGTCTGCAGAGCCAGGAAAAGCAGGTGACAGCACAGGAACCTCCTTCCCTCCTTCCTGGGACTGCTTGTGACCAAGGAAACCTTGGTGTGAACCTCCACCTCCACCCAGGAGGGGACAATTCCCTCTGTAGCCCCCACCCCATCCAGCTGTGATGCTTAAGGAGCTCTCAGGAGCATCCCAAGGTTCTTCTGCTTCTCTTGGGACAGCCAAGGCCTTTCTGCTTCCTTTGGGACACCCAAGGCCCTTCTGCTTCCCTCAGGACACTCAAGGTCCTTCTCTTTCCCTCAGGACACCCAAGGTCTTTCTGCTTCCATTGGGACACCCAAGGCCCTTCTGCTTCCCTCAGGACCCCCAAGGTCTTTCTGCTTAACTTGGAACCCCCAAGGCCCTTCTGCTTCCTTTGGGACACCCAAGGCCTTTCTGCTTCTCTGGGGACACCCAAGGCCCTTCTGCTTCCCTCAGGACACTCAAGGTCCTTCTGCTTAACCTGGGACACCCAAGGCCCTTCTGCTTCCCTTGGGACACCCAAGGCCCTTCTGCTTAACCTGGGACACCCAAGGTTCTTCTGCTTCCATTGGGACATCCAAGGCCCTTCTGCTTCCCTCAGGACCCCCAAGGTCTTTCTGCTTAACTTGGAACCCCCAAGGCCCTTCTGCTTCCTTTGGGACACCCAAGGCTTTTCTGCTTCCCTCAGGACACTCAAGGTCCTTCTCTTTCCCTCAGGACCCCCAAGGTCTTTCTGCTTAACTTGGAACCCCCAAGGCCCTTCTGCTTCCTTTGGGACACCCAAGGCCTTTCTGCTTCCCTCAGGACACTCAAGGCCCTTCTGCTTCCCTCAGGACACCCAAGGCCTTTCTGCTTCCCTCAGGACACCCAAGGTTCTCCTGCTTCCCTCAGGACACCCAAGGCCCTTCTCCTTCCCTCAGGACACCCACAACTCTGCCTTTGAATTTCTGCTCAAAGGGCAGCAGATGAGGTTCACAAAGTCCCCGCGTTTCCTCGTGCTGCAACTGAGTCCTGAAACTGGTATCAAATTTCCTCCAAATCCTGCAAAAAACAAAGGGATCAGCAAAATCTCCATGTGCACCTGATCCCTCCTGCCCTGCTAATGTCCTCGCTGTGGAGCAGTGTCACTGCAGGTGTCCTGCAGCCTCCTGTCCCCTGTCTGTCACAGGCAGGGCTGGTGGCCATGGGACATGGGGGTCCCCAAGCTGCAGAGGGGACCACAACCAGCCCACTCCATCCCTGCCTCTCCTGTGGATGTTCTGGAACACATTCATCCCAAAGGTTTATTTTCCCCTGTCCCTTCCCCTGCCCAGCACCACGTTGGATGCACTGGCTCCACAGGCTGTGGGGTGGAGCTGAGATGACCTTCCCAACATTTCCTTTCCTGATTTGCACTCGGCTGAGTGTCCCCAGCTCATGCTGAGATTGAGCTGTGGGGCTTCACTTCCCTTCCATGCCCTGCCCTGGCTTTCCTTGCTGCCAGGGCTCCACAGGGATCTGCATTCTCCTGCTCTGGTGTGGGTCAGCACAGGGAAATCACCCCCTGAGCAGGGAAGGTGCCTGAGCCAGCTCCAGTGCCAACCACCCTTAACCTCCCCAGTGACACAGAGCTCAACCTATTTTCTGCAACACAAATTTCTGACAAGGGCCACCCTGAGTGATGTGTGTTTTGGGAGACTTCCTTGGCTTTTCTTCCAATAATCACTCCAGGACGTGATGCTGCTTCCCAAACAGAATTGCATTTACCCAGGAGAAAACACAGGCTCATCCTAACGACATCTCAGGGTGTTTTCACTCTTGCTGCTCCTGATCTGAGGGTTCAAGTGCTCTATCTGGATTTATGACAAGACAAGGTGATTTTATGATCAAAAATAACATTTGTGAGTAATTAAATCTCATGCTTTAGGGCATAAGCCGTAACCTGCCAGTGGCCAGGGTGGGACTCTATGAGAGCTGGAAATACTCTCTGACAATTAATTTTCACTCTATTCATGGGCTGGGAGGGATCAGAGGGGTGAAGCAACCGTAATTAATTTACAGAGATTATTTCCAACAGCTGGCAAGTGGCATAACTCACTGCAGAGAGGGCTGGAAGCATGGAGAGGGAGCAGGAGAAACACAAGGCCCTTTTTATGCCAAAGAACCCCACAAATCCCCTTCTCTGTGAGCTCAAGTGAAGGTCTGTGCCCTCCTCTGAGGGAAATGGGATCTGCCTGGCCAGGTCCACTCTTTTAGCACTGATTCCCCTGTCCCCCAAATGGGCTGTGGGCTCTCCCCAGTGCACAGCTGTGACTTGAACCTGGAGAATATCTCAGGAACAGCTTTGGGATGCTGTGACTTGAACCTGGAGAACATCTCAGGAACAGCTTTGGGATGCCTGTCAGTGTGCAGCGAGAGGTCCCTAGTGGGGCCACAGCATTGGACTGTGGGGACTCTGGGGAGTCTTTCTTCAAGATGTTAGGTTTTCTGCTTTTCTCATTGTTTTTAAAATACCTCTTTGGTCAAGATTTCTATTTTGGATAAGACAAGAGCTGTCTCATAAGGTTGACGAGGCAGTTTTCCCATGGGCTGCCTGAGCAGCTGCAGCCCAAGAACCACCTGGGAATGCTCCAGCAAAGCACATCCTCCAGGCTTCACTCTCCTCTCCCCAGTGCCCCTCCAAAGGGGCATTTTGAGGTGGCCCATGTGGGTTGGAAGGTTCTGGGAAGGCACCTGGGCATTGGTGAGGGGTTATTTTGCAGCTTTACCTCAGCAGGGGAAGGGATGGGATGGGATGGGATGGGATGGGATCTGAAGCTCAGGGAGGGCTGGTGGGGTGTTTTGCTCACCCATGTGTCCTTCCCCTGCCCCCTCCCTCCCCCAGCCATCTGCAAGGGGCTCTTATTAAGGCAGAGACAGCAAAAGGGGAGAAAACCGTCCTCGCTAACAAGCTGTTTGCTGTTTATAAGCAGGTAAAGGCAGAGCTGGGATGAATTATTAATAGGGTGGAAATGGGGTCCCTCCACAGATCTGCTGCTAATTCTGGCTCAGCCGAATGTCACACCCTCCATCTCCTCCCCGAACGTGGTTTGGGGGATTGATTGCTGCTCCGCTTCCTTCCCCTTCCTGCCGGATCCGAGGCTGTCCGAGCACAAGGTCACCCTGGCCGGGGCGTTAGGACACGCTTTGCCTGGTGGGGCTTTGGGAGAGCGTGAGTCAGCAGAACCAGCCCTGCTGGCTCTGGGTGAGACACCAGGACGCACTCAGCGAGACATTTTGCTGTTCTGCCTCTTCCCTTTGGCCTGAAGCAGACACTCATTCACCGAGCAGCGCCGCTCGCTCAAGGCTCTCGGGCTCCCTTGGGCCCGTCTCTCCGCCAGAGAAGAGATTCAAGCCCTACTCGTGGCTGCTCTTCCCCTTCCCCCTCCAGCCTGCTCTGAATTCCAGAAGCATCTCGTTCGTATTTCATCCAGGCTCAGCACTGTGCCCTTCTCTCCACCAGCCCTGGGGAGACATCGCTGTGCCAGACAGGGTGGGCTGGTGGCAGGGCAGTGTCCTGTCTCCAGATGGGAAAATTGAGGCAGGGAGGGATTTCTGGGCTTCACAAGGCATTGTGGGCTTCACCTTTCTGATGATTGAACGCCCCCAGGCACCTGCAGCAGGGCAAAGTAGAGGATCCCTCACCCAGCCTTGATGTGAGGCTCAAGGAAATCTCTGCTCTCTTCCCACACTGTGTCTGAAACTCTCCCTGTGCTCTGGCAGCACCTCATGAAAAGGGTCTGAACTGGTTTTTGCACTGTAAATGACACAAGGTCAACATCCAGGCAGGAAGCATCCTCTCCACAAAGGGAGGGTCCAGAGGGAGATGCAGCTTGTCCCACACAAGGGCTGACCCAAGTCACCTGTCCACCCTGGCACCGCGGCTCCTGCACTGACACAAATCCCCTCACACCCACTCCGGCTGAGCCAGAAACAGAAAATCTGGTTACAGGAGGAATTTCAGCCTCCAACCTGAACCCAGCCCAGCCCAGGGGTGACCTCTCCAAGAAGGGCCCCTGGAAGCAGCACCTCCATTTCCAAAGCCCAGGGATGGCTTGGGGGCAGCTCTGCTGCTGTTCTGGATGCCCTACCCTGCACCCTGTCCTGAGAGGCATCTGCAGCTGGTTTGGGGGCGTCACAAGGGTTAACCCTGCCCGGAAAATTCCACTCCTAAGCAGATAATCTCATCTGTGCTGGGTGTACACACACATCACCCGCAGCAGCCCGGCCTCCCGTGGAATCGTTTTTGAGCAGCTCTTTCTTTGTGAAGTGCTAATCCCCCGGTGAGCTGCTCTAACCCCATCCCTCCTGCCGCCCTGGGCTCACCTCCACCCCCACCTCCCTGCCAGGCCGCACCCCTCAGCCTCCCCCTTGGGCACTGTGGGGTGACCTAGAGCCTGGGATCAGATGAACCAGACACCCCTCAGCTGGCAGCCATGGGCACGCGTTCAAAAACCAGCAGATTAATCCCATTGACTGCTTTTTAGCTTGTCTCCAAACTCAGACTTTCTGTACTGGGGACTTGCAAGCTTTGCTCTTCCCAGGGCACTTCCCTGAAGCTTGTTTACAAATTAAGCTGTTTGGATTCCACCCCATCCCTTCCCTGCCAGATTATGGAGCCCTTGCATCTTGCCACAGAGATGTATTTGTGTCCGCAGCCCCTAGCAGCAGGAGCACAGCAGCAGCGACCTGTGTGCAGGGCTGCGAGTGCATTATTGATTCAGGACTAAGAAATTGCTTAGGAAGTAGGAAAAGTGTCCTGCTCTCTAAAAGCTTGTGCGCCTTGTAAGCTCAATACATGCAGCCTTTGCAGAGAGGCTCGCTACGCCGCTATTAATAATTTATTCTGTAAGAGAGGCCCTGATAGTTTGAATGGGGGAGGGCAGGATGCAGAGCCCGGGGGTGGGAAAGGGGAGGGATTGAAGGCTCTGCTGTGCTTCTCAAATGGAGGTGCAGATGTTGCCCAGAGCCTGTGTGGAGGGGGCACGGCTGGGTGATGGGTACCCCTGTACCCATGCCAGCCTCTGAGCAGGGCTCCTGTGTCTGTCTGCTGCATCAAGAGCTCTGCCTTCACTGCTGTGGGAAAAGCATTTGGCTGCTTTGTGCTCTGTGTCAGGGGAACAATTCAGCAGGTGCCTGTCAGGGGTTTGGATTGAGTTGTGTCAGCCCAAAACATGTCCTGGCTGTCCCAGAGACCCCGACAGTGATCCTCTCCTCAGGCAGGGCTCCCCAAACCTCCTGACTGGCAGCACTACAGAGCTGGAGCAGCTGACTCAGCCAGCAGATGGGGAGTTACAAACCCTTTGGCTGGAGTAGAAACCAGTTGAATCTGTGCTGATTCTGCCTTTGGGACGTGGCAGTGCCAAGGCAGGACTGGACACGGTGGTGGCAGCATCCCTGTGGAGCCCAGAACAGGACAGCAGTGACCCCACCGCTCTGGGGTGTGCAGAACCTTGGCTGGAGTGGTGGCACCGTGCTGGAGCTGATCCACGGAGGGGAGCAGAGGGAAAGCTGCTCCTGAGAGGCTCCTGCATGGCTGGGGATGAGACCCAGCCTGGTGTCTCTGCAGCACTGAGCTCCTGGGCCAGCAGCCCCCTGTGGGACAGCTGAGCAATGCAGAAATCCACCCCTGAGCCAAGAGGCAGAGGTTCCCTAAGCCTGGCTGCGGGTGGCACTGGGCAGATGTGCAGAGGCACTGGTGCCACACGGGGCAGGGCAGGAACAGGGTCAGGGCTGCAATTGTCCCCTCTGGCCCTGCCTGGAAGAGGGGGAACAAGTGGGAACCTCATGGGACATGTCTGAGGCTGCAGGGGATAGCTCATCTACCTGGGGTGAAGGCTGGAAGTCCAAATCCCTGTTTGCCAGGGCTTTGCAGGCAGTAGCTTCTCCCAAAACATCTCCAGAATGGTCACCCAGCAGTGCTGTGTGGTTTGAGGAGGAAAAAGCCTCTTTGGGGTTTTCCAACGCAGAAACCTGTGCTCTGTGTGGAACTGCCTGAGTAACTGGGTCAGCCAAAGCTCCACATCTCAAAGGGCTGATGGTAAAAGGGTGGATTGGGATCTGAAACTAAGATCTGAAACTTAGAACTGGACTTTCACTTGGGGAAACCACAGCGTGGTAGTATAGCACCTCTTCCCACTCAGGCAGGATTTTCTGTAGGGAGAAATCCTTTTAAAGTGTATTGAAAATCATATCTATGCTATAGAATATGATGCAGATTTTAAAATAAATAAATAGGAATGATTTCTCTGAATATCTTTGCCTTCAAAAGTTGCCTATGGAAAGCTGTGGTAGCTGGAGCTGCTGTATAAGGGCTGCTGTAAGAACTGCTCTCCCAGCTCTGGCCACACTTGCCAGCAAGTCTTCAGTCCATTCTCTTCTCTTTTTCCCATCTGGACACTGTTCCCTTTGAAGAGCAAAGCTTTTCTTAAAAGTAGTTTATTCTTCCTGAATACTTCAAGGTAGGGGAAAACTTTCTTGCTCACTGTACCAATTAAATTTACTTGACAGCTTCATTTTTATCACTGTGTCTTTTCCATCAGCAGTTGGAGATGATCCTTGTTAGGGGAGTAGCATCCCACTTTACAACAAGATGAATCCCGAACTGGGCATTTAAGGAAGTTGTTACAGGCTGTTGAGGGAAAATCCAGTTTGCTCAGCACTGTCTAATTTGAAGCTGAATTGTATTCTTTCATTTTTCTGTGAAGCCTTTCCTTTTAAAACACCCAGATCCTGCTGCACTCTGAAGTAGCCTCAGTGGCAGGAGAAGAGCAGTGTGTAATTTGCTGAGCAGCTAATAATGTACAACCCAAGGGTCTGGCCCCAAGGGCAAGGAGCCACTGATCCTGACTTCAAACAGTGTCCTCTGCAGCAACCCTGGTGCTGGGGAGTGATTAAGGGTGGGAACAGAACCAAAAGGCTCCAGCTCTTTCTCCCACACTCAAAAGCAGCGCCACAATGGGTGCAAGGGGTGGATTGGGAGACCTCCCTCAGGGTGGAAATGGCAGCAAGTTCTTTTCCAGGCTTTCCTTAAAGGAAAGGGGAGCACTTTCCAGGTGTTAATTTAAGGGATTGGAGGGGCTGTTAGCACTTTGCAGCTGGGAAAGGAAAGTCACTTCTTTCCTTCCCTACAGCCCTGCCAGGGGTGTACAGGTGATCTGACAGCACAGAGTGAATTTCTTGTCCTGCTGAATTCTGTCACAAAGGCAAAATGATCATCCTCAGGGCCATACAGGTTCCACAATAAAGGGCAAAGGGGAGTTCCAGCTCCCTCTGCTGCAACCAAGGATGGGCTTGCCACCAGCAGTGGGTAGTGCTGATTTATTCAAGGAGGAGGGAGAATATCCGCTTTTCTTGGAAAGGATTTTCCATTGGACTTGTATACAGGCTCTGCTTAGCCCAAAGGATGTCCTTGAACCCTAGGGCAGCCAAAAGACTGAGAATACCTCATGCTTTGCCCCCTGGTTCTACTCAAAACAAGGCAGAACTCTGGTGGGCTGGGAAAGGGCTGTGGGTCTCTGCTCAGGGTACCAGAAGGGATGAATCCATCCTTAACCATCAGAACTTGCTGCAGCTTTAGAAATGCTTTTGGAATAGCATTGCTGAAGCAATTATTCTTCCCTTCTTACTTTAAAATCTGTGGCTTTTCCCTTCTTATTTTCAAAACTTTTGGCTTTTAATCATCCCTAAACCCACAATCCCTTGTTTGCACCTAAACAGGTGTACAAAGATATAGATGGGTAGGATTGTATGATATGAGCTAAAAATGCAAGGAAAAGGATTTCTTATCCCAAAGGTTTGTCTGCTTTTTCCAATTTTAGCACCCAATCCACAGGAGAAATGGTCCTTTAGTACAAGCCTCATAACCACATGTCATTCAGAAAAGTTTAGCTAAGAATTAAACTAAACATCCAATTTGGCTGCATGTGTAATGAATAAATAAAGCCTTTTCCTTTCATGTGCCCGTGCCAAAGTCAACAAGCTCTATTAGCTGATGAAACAATGCTGACGCCAAATAAAAATACCCCTGACCCATCAATATGGGCTGAGAGCTCGGCCCTGCATCAAAGAGTGTTGTCAGAACAAGAAATACTGTCTTGACACTTCTGGGGGGAGGAAAAACTCCCATTCCTGCACAAGGTGGGTTCCCTGTGCTCTCACTGGGATGTCAAGGAGCAGCAAAACCATCCCATAATGACTGTCTGTTAGGGACACCTCTCTTTATTTCTGCTGGAATAATTTGGAAACCCCTTGAGCTGCAAGGAGCTGGGCTTTGGTGTTTGCTTGCCCCCACTGTGTGTGAATTCCCCACAAAACCTGAGGAATCTTTATCCTGTGTGCAAAATGCTGATGCTTGGAAATGAAACTCCCAAAGGGCCCTGCTCAAAGAAGTGTTTCAGCATCTCAGAGCACCTCAGCACCTGGGAGCAGCCTGCCAGCTGTGCCACCCTCCTCCTCCTCCTGCCCACGAGGGTGGCAAGGTGAAGGAACACGAGATCTCCCCTCTGCCCCATGGGGATGTGCAGCTTGGCTGTTTCCCAGCTGGGCCTGCCCTGCAAACCCCTCTCCTTTGAAATCCACGTTCAGCTGCTCTGTGCCGTGCCCTGCCTGTGATCTTTGAAGTCTCACCCCTCCCTCGACACTCTTGGTTTAAAAGATCTGTTCCCTATTAGTCTTCAGTCACACTTTTAGTTTCATTCAGGCTTTTATCTACTTATCCATCTTTCTTCCTGCTCCCACCATTCCCCCTGCCCTGCCAGGAGGCAAAGTACAATTCATTTTTCAGGTGACCCTGCCAGGAAGGCATTGCCATGAATAGGAACAGGTCCAGAAACTGCGGAAAAAGCAAAACCCTTGACTTTAATAAGCAGCAAAACGCTTCCCAATCAGAAGGAAGCAGCCAGATGTGACCAGAATTGTTATAAAACACAAAGGATGGTCCTCCAAATAATTCCTGCCATCTCTTGAAGCCTCCTCAGGCAGAAGTCTTGTGAGCACTGCTGGAGCTGTGGCAGGGCAGTGAGTGATCCTGTGGGTGTGCAGACTGGTAGGGAAAACTTGCTGTCTGACAAGGTCCTGGCTGTCACCAGGACTCTGCTACTGGCCTGCCCTGCATGGGGACATGGTGCAGCTCATCCCTGCCTGGCTGCTTTGGTCCTGACTGTCACCAGGACTCTGCTCCTGTCACCAGGACTCCTTTCCTGACTGTCACCAGGACTCTGCTCCTTACCTGCCCTGCATAGGGACATGGTGCAGCTCATCCCTGTCTGTCTGGTTGGTCCTGACTGTCACCAGGACTCTGCTCCTGTCACCAGGACTCTGCTCCTGACTGTCACCAGGACTCTGCTCCTCACCTGCCCTGCATGGGGACATGGTGCAGCTCATCCCTGCCTGTCTGGTTGGTCCTGACTGTCACCAGGACTCTGCTCCTCACCTGCCCTGCACAGGGACATGGTGCAGCTCATCCCTGCCTGGCTGCCTTGAGCACGGAGGGGTGTTTGTGTGTCTTTAGTTTTGATTGCAGCTGTCTGAGCAGGGCAGGAGCCCCGCTGGGCTGCGCTTAATTCTGAGTAACGCGAGTTTAGCCGCACGGACAGTCCCCTGCTGTTTTGAAAGACACCTAAGAAAGCAATACAGTCACCGTAAGAACTTCTCTGCTGGAAAGCCAGGCTCCTATGAGAACCCACCTGTTACAAGGAAATAATTAAAAACCTGAAGAGAAAGGATAGCAGGACACCAAAAGGCACCTGAGCAGGTTGGCAGCGAGGAGCTGCCCCGGCTTTGTGCGAGCTGCCTGCCCTCCCCTCTGCGGGGCTGTAACGATCCGTGGGCAGAGACATCGATTTCTGCCCAGCGCTTCCTCAGTGCAGGGGGAGCAGAACTCGGCTCACATCCTCTGCGGGCTCTGCTCCCTCCCCCTGCACGTCGATAGGTGTCAAGTCACCACCCAGCACCGGCGATGGAAGGGCCACTTCTTGCTGAGCCCACTTTCCGCTGGCCAGAAGGGGATGCTCAGCAGTGAGTGGCCACGTGTCATTCTCGGTGACTGAAAATTTACCTTGATGGCCTCCCAGGCCACAGCACTCCAGTCCTAAGGATGGGCTGGAGCCTGGATCTCTCCTGCAGCCACCCCCTGCTCTGTGCACTGGGTGCTGGGTGGGCTCCTTGCCCACCTCAGCCTGGCTGCTCCTCCTCTGCTTCATTTTTATAACTCTTTAGTCCTCTGGAGAGAACAGCACTGGTGTGAGATGGGGGAGAAAGGGCCACGAATCCAGTGGTATGTCACAAACCCATCCCAAAAAAAAAAATCTAAAAAATACTTTACAGTTTGTTATTCCTGTTCTCAGCTTGACTCTTCACCAGGGAATTGCTCAGGGACAGTGCTGTGAGTGCTGGTTTCTGTTTTGGGAGGCGAGAGCCGGGCCAGGCAGGGGTGAGGCAGGGACAGGGAGGCAAATCCATGTTTTGCATTTGTGTAGCTCTCATTCACGGCTCTACACGGTGTTTGCAAGTGTTCCAGCACATGGCAGGCGTACGCTACAAGGAAATGCTGCCGGTGCCCAGAATAGAAAGATTTCAGCTCAGTATTGACTGAATCAAGAGATGCAGGGAGCTGATTGCAGTTTGTGTCTTTTGCTTCCTTGGAGGTCAGTGGAGCTGAAGTCCGGAGCATCCTTAACCAGAGAGGGTTTGCAGAGAGCTGCAGTGAGTGTAGTGGGAAGCAATCTGGTGTTGTCCTTTTAATCCTCCTGCAGTCAGTCACATAAATGGAAATACAGACTGACCCATCAATAGTTACCAGTTTTATTTGCAACCTTGGACTTAATCTTTCTTTTCAAACGATCTTTTAAAAGGAAAAGCTGCTACTTATCTGGAATTAGTGGAAATGTCTTCCCTGGTACTAATGAGAGCCCTTAGGCTGGAGGGAACTGTGTAACTGCTGGCAGCATGTTCTGATGATCATAAATGTTTGGCACCCCTTGGTGTCACAGGAGCATTTTTCTCTTGGATTTTCAAGAGGTGCCCTGGCTGGCTGGGTCCAGGGTGGCAAACTGAGGCACTGGCAATAAAAAATGGGACTCTCTGCACTGATTTAGAGAATTCCCCTTCTCATTATAATAAAAGAATAATATACTCTTTTAGAAGGCACTCCTTGTTCAGCACTCAGCCCAGTGGAAACCTTGCCAGCATGGGCTGGCTTGGTGTCTGTCCCTTAAATGTGTGCCTGGACCACTCCTGGGGGACCTTTGGGAGGGGGCATTACTGTTTTGCTCTTTGCTTTGACCCCTGAACTCTTTAACAATGTAAAGCCTTGTGAATTATAAATCAAATGTTCCTGCTGAGCTTTGTGGTGCACAGAATGAAATGCAATGATTAATATTTAAGAGAAAATAAGTTAAAGATTTTAACTACAAGGGCAAATGTCTATCCACAGAGCCTTTTCAGAAGAGAGGGAGAACCACATTTTCAGGAGCTTTAGTGAAGTTTGTGGCTGTCAGACCAACCACCAGAGCTGGGGGTGTGCAGGGGCCAAACTCTCTGCCCTGCCCTTCATGCTGCCTCAAACTGCCCACATCCTAGAAAATCCCAGCAGTGCTGGAGCATCCCTTAGGGATGGGGCTGGCGAGCACACCCCACACTTTAGCAAGTAGAGGAGCTGTGTGCTTTTCCAAAATCCAGACCTCACCCAGGTCTTGCTCAGCCCTCCCTGGCTCCTCCTCACCCTCCCTCCAGCATGCCAGCCCCATCCCTGCTGGGCAGGGTGCCCTCTCCATGTTCTGCACACTGACAGCTCCAGCAGTGCCCACCCTGACCCAGGACATCCTCCCAGTGGCACCTGGGCTGGACACTGCCTCCAGCCACCAGCAGAGCCTGTTCTAAGCCAGCAAATAAGGCAGCAAACACTTACATGGGTGCAGAACCTCTCCGGAGGGTCCCCACAAGTGATTCCTGCCGGGTCCACCCGCACGGTCACGTAATCCTTCATCCGCATGGCCTTGGGCTGGCACGCATAAAACTCCCATGAGGGGCCATCGTCCGTGGTCACCCAGGACTTGCAAATGTCATACTGTGCCATGGCCAGGGGCACGCAGTGCACGAGGAGAGCAGCCAGGTAGAGCATGGCAGCTGCGGCCAGGCGCGGGCGCCCTGGGCGAGGGCAGCGCCGGGAGTCCCGAGGAAGGCGGCGGCTGGGCTAGGGGTGGCTCTCGGGATCAGCATGGAAACTCCTCATCTAAAAATGCTCCACTCCAAGGAGATCCACACAGGAACAGGGATGATCCCACTCTGCACGCTGTACCTGGACGTGGAAAGTTCCTCTTGGCATGGAAGCCGACTTTGCAATTCACTTGATTGGGAAAGTTTTGGCCAGAGTTGCTGATCAGTGGTCAAAAGTCTTCCTTAACCTCATTTTTTCCCCCTTTTATTGTACGAAAGGTCTTCCAAATCAGCATGAAAATATCTAGAGGTGACTCCAGTCAATCAATACAAAGATCAAGTTCTGAGTTGCTGATGAAATTTGATAGGAGTAAATTGGAGAGGCCGTGAGATGGTGCTGGATCAGGTTTTCCTCAACCTTCTGCTCTGCTCCAACTGCGTCGCTGTGGAAAGTGCCTTAAATTGTGTCTACCTTAATTATTGGGGTGTTAGAACATTTAGCACATAAAATAAATAGAGCATCTGGCCATCAGTACAACTCTGACAAGAGAGACTGCTTGGAGCTTGGAGCTGAAATTCCTTTTTTGCAAAGGATGGTTGTGTCAGCGTGAGCAGGTCGGTGCCCAGATCTGGGTGGTCACTGGGGTGACTGGGGCAGGGCTGGCTTTGGCTTCTCCCGCTGTGTCCTGCGGTGGTGGCGAGGATTCCTGTCCAATTCTGCCTTTTGGCAACGGAGCACCAAGTCCCCAAAGCCTTCAGCTGCAATCCATGGGGCTACCTGGGGTCTCCTCTCTCTTTCATGGTCAGGGCAAAGGCAGAGCTCATCAGCAGGAGGGACCTGCGAGAAATTGGAAGACAGATTAGGTGGGAGCAAGGGGGGACAGTTGGAGCACGAAGAACAGGGGTCCCTCAGGAGGCAGAGCTCTCAGCTGGGCTTGCCAAGCCACCTGACAGGTTTTTGTAACAGGGAGATATACAACTTTAATAAAAAGCAATCCATAGTAAGATGCTTATGGCTTTTCTGCTATCTGGGAGAAGGGAAGGAGCGCTGCCCAATTTAAGGTATCTGCTTTGCAACAGCAGCTGGACAACAGGAGCTCTAATGGGTCTTCAAATAACATCAAGAAGCAGCTATGGGTCATTAGGAGATGGGGAATATGCAGACAGAGAAGGGACAGACAGACAAATTGATAGTCCTAAAAAGATAAGCAAATAAATAAGACAGCTGGGGAGACAGATACATTGTCCAGCATCCCCACATATGATTTATCTGAACAATAACATTTAATAAAAAACAATTTAAAGTCCTAATAACATTTAGGTTCACCTAATACAAAGAGCAATGACCTTCCCAGTATTCATTTCAGGTTAGAACAACATTTCTGCAATTTTGTTGTCTTTCCAGTAGAGCTAAAAAAATTGTAAGTAATTACAAAACAAAATGACAAAGAACCGAAGCGGGGAGGGGGAAAAAGTCAAACCCTCTCTCAGTATTAGATTCAGGAGGGAGATCTCATCCAAGAAGGTGGGAGGCACATATCCAGAACAGAAATTTACCTTTGGATAATTCCCTTTCTATTTCTTTCCCCAACTTTTCTTTCACAATTGAGCCATATCTGCTTCAACAGCATGCTTAGCATTTCCTTTCTCATGAAGCTCAGTTACTAAAGCTCAGAAACTCCAGGTTAACACATGCATTGATCCGTGTTCAGGGGCTTCACACCGCTCTGCTACCATCTCCCTTTCCCCCCTTTTTGCTTGAAAGATTGCTGATTGAGATGAATGAGTTCAGAAAAGAGAAGCTGTCTCTCATGCTTCATTGCCAGCTCTCTACGAAGAGCCTGTTATAGCTGTGTTGGACCTGAATAAACTCCCAGAAAAAGAATAGACTGGCTGCTATTTTTATATTATGAGTAAATGTAGTAAAAATAATAAGGCAGGGTGACACAGTGTTTATAAGTCCTACTTACATCAGAGCTGTCTTTTGAGTTATAACAAGTCAGTTCCTAATTATTACATCAAACTGGTCACTGCCAAGTGCCTGGTAAGAGTGAGAGTGAGAGACTCTGGTATTGTGTAGAAAACAAGCAGGGTAGTTTTAATGAGGACTCCGGTGCTGTTAAGTTTATGGATCTATTTTCACAGCCTCAACAATTATATCTTGCACTTGAATGGCTGTCAGGGAAAAACCCAGGTAGAAAGGATCTATAATATCTATTAGTGTCTTGTTATGCTGGCTAAATGTCACAGATTCCCAGGGAAGTGAAAATTTGTTGGAAAAAATGTATTTACTGTCAGTTCATCAGCCAGGCAAGCGGGTTTGGGGTGAAGTGTGTGGCTCAACACCCACTTAGCCAGTCCAGTCCCTTTGCAGAAATAGTTGGAGTGTTGCTCTGGATTGCGCCAATATACTGCAAACGGGGCAGAGAGGCTCCCCAAATTAAAGCTTTCACTCTGCTTGATTTGGTTTAGTTCTTAGAAAATAAATCTTCACCTGATATTATTAAGAAACTACAGTTCATGGGAACAAATAGAATCAATGCTCTTTGTTCTCTTTGAAGAGTACTCAGCACTCACTGGGGACTGATAGCCGGAGTATTAAAAACACAAAATTAGATTGTGTCTTGACTTAGCTGGCTCCGGGTTTTTTTCTTATTATTGGATTAACACCCTATTGAAATAAAGGGACAACGCTGAGCAACAACTGAGCTGCTCTCGGATTAAGAGCAGAAAGTAAACTCAATAAAGGAGTTTTTAATTTTCTCTCAGAAGTGTTGCTCTCCCCATGAACTCTCCGCTCTCCCCCCGCGCTCGGGGAGCGGGAGTTGCTCTCCTCTTTCCCTCGCTGCCCATCCCTTCCCCGCAGCCCGGACAGCGAATTTGGGGACACGGATGGGGGGACGGGAGCCCGAACCCCGCGACAGCGCTGCGCGGCTCCCGGCAGAAATCCTGGAAATCCCACTCGCATCCCGCCGCTCTCCCTGATGGATTCGCGGTTCCCGGCAAAGCCCGATGCCGCTCCCGCTCCGCCCCATCCTCCCCCGTTTCTTTTACCCCAAAGGACTTTGGGGGGCTGCCCGGAGCGGGGAGGGGATCGGCGGGGCAGGGGGAGCCGGCGCGCTGGGCTGGGGGAGCCCCCCGGCTTCCCAAACTCCGGAGCGGGGAAATAAACCCCATCCCGCGGCGGGGATGCTCCGGGGAGGGGGACAGAGAGCGGGACACCCCAGGGAAAGAGTGGGAACAACTGGCAGCATTGGGGAATGGGGCAGAAGCCGGCGCTGCCCGCCCCCCCTCCGCCCCCGCTTTCCCCCCATGCCCGGCGCTGCGGGTCCTTACCGGGAGCGAGCTCTGCGGCGCGGGGCTCCCGGCGGAGCAGCCAACTTCGGGGCGGGGGGAACCCCCAGAACACCCCCAGCCCTGCCCAGCCCTGCCCTGCCCTGCCCAGCCCTGCCCAGCCCTGCCCTGCCCTGCCGGCAGCGCTGCGCCGCCGGCCCCCAAGGGCAGATGGCCGGGGGAGCTTTGTGCAATCCCGGCTCCCCTCGCAAGTTAATGCCGAGGCTGAAATCCCTTTTGCTCTCACTTTCAATCACAATCGGAGCTTTTATCTCCGTGCCTGATCCCGGCTGCGTAACTTCCTCTGTGCAGCTTTAGCACACACCATCCCACCGGCGGCAATGGGCTTCTTAAAGGTGCAGGAGGAAATGCAGCGGGGGGGGAGGAGGAGGAGGAGGAGGGAGGGAAAACCACCCGAGGAAGAGGATGCTGCGAGCGGGAGCCTTCAGCCCCGGCGGCCCCGCGGCTCCCGGTGCAGCATCCGCGCCGTCCCGCTGCCCCCGGCTGGATAGCGGCAGCCGGGAATGCCGCTCCTCGGGGCTTCTCTTTTATTTTTTTTTTCCTTTAAGAGCTTAAAAAAATAAATAAAAAAAAAATTTAAAATCATGAGCTCATGTTTGCTCGAGAGAGAGAGAGAAAAAAAAAAAAATCTCCAGTCACGAGGGTTTCCCCACACGTGTAAGTCCTCGCTTGGTGTGCCCTGAATATTTTGGGGAGGCTTCTGCTGGTGGAGATGCTGTAAATGAGGCTGCGTGCGTGTGTGTTGGGGGAAGAGGGGGTGGTTGGAATTAATAGGATAAACAAAGCAGGAACTCGGAGATGGGGAAATCAGATGGCTGGGAAATGCTGGATACTGGTGGGAATGTGCTGTGAGATTTAAATGAGGCAGGTTTTGCTTTGGGAAGGTGGGAGACTGTGAGGTGTGACAGCACCTTCCAGCACGGGGCTGGAGAAGCAGCTGGGGTTGCTTAGGTCAACTCTGTTGTGTCCATGCTGAGGGGCAGAGGAGGCTCCAGCTGTGGAAAAAGTGGATAAAACTGTAGCAGGTAAAGGTCCAAGTTTTCCCTGCACCAGGCAGCTGCTGAAGGCAGAACTCCTGAGCAGCGACAGGTTTTTGACATGTGGATAAATGACAGCTCATGGAAAAACGACAGTTCATTTATGGGGAGGAAATCCAAAGAATCACCACTGCCTCCTATGTATACAACCACCCAAAAATGACTGCTCCTTCCTAACCAAGAATTCAGTGATTTCTAAGCCAGAAAATGCATTGTCCATCTTACACGTGGTTTGAACCTCGTGCACTCAGTATTTTGTTATATGGTTTCCTTTGACCCATTGCCCTGAGGTCTCTGGGTGTCCTCTCCCATTTAAGAATCCCTGGAAAACCCACGATTCATCCTGTAACCAGACAGAGGTGATTTAGGGCTGTTCTGGGAAACTTTTCCCATATTCTGGAGCGTAAGTGAGATTTATGAAATGCTGGCATTGTGTCTTGACTGTGGCCCAGCCTAAACACGACGCTGATGCACTGGGTGGTCTTTACCTTCAAGGATGTCTTTAATTCTGGCTCAATTTCCACTCCAGGACATGGTCTGATACTTTCCACATGGTAACTTCTTCTGTAAACACTTATTTTACAGCAGCAGTATAGCTTAAGTGAGAAGCACTGGCTGGGAATCCGGGGCTGGCTAATATTCCTGGATTTCACTTTGTGCCTTTAGGTCTGCTCTGTAGTAATGACTCCCCTGGAAATTCCCCACGTCTCACTTATTACTTCTTTATTAGTTATTATGGTACAGTAACAGGATAAAACGGAGTTGGTATTTCATTTTCATTCCCTCTAATAGCCACGGCAAAGACCAAGTGGTGTGCTGATTATTGACATCAGAGTTAAGTGATATGCACGCATCATTAGGTTTCAATTGGAAAGAATAACAGCACAGTGTGAGCCGTCACACTTCTAAACTCCGTGGCATTTAAGGAAAAACCAAAGTCGTTTTTCACAGCCCTGCTAGCTCAAAAGATCACAAGCTGGCAATAATACTTGTATAGACACAGGTAAAAGGCGCTAGCTCCAGGCAAAGCACCGGAATTAACCAGTGAGCGCAACACCCCAGAGAGGCTGGCAACAGCTGTGGGGCTTGTCCAAGGTTACACCGCGGTTCAGGAGATCCTTGGAGGATGGGAATCACCCAGCTCCTCGCAGGTCCTGATGTGGGAAGGAGAAGGATTTTGTGTGGCACTCACAGACCCGGCAGCGCTGCTGTCACAGCCTGGAGGCAATGGGGAAGAGTTGGAATAATTGTTTCATTTTAGACCATTTGCATTCTTTTACTCAAGCACGTTTTGCAAATACTTAATGTTGGGTATAGTTTTCTTCTGGATGGGATTTCTGCGGGGAGGAGAAATGGATGTGTTTTTCCTCGAGGGAACATCTCTGCACCTTCCCTCGTGCTGCCTCTTCCCACAAGGAGAGCACAGTTGAAAATCAATGGGTCTGCATGGAGATTTAATTACTCCAGCACAGGCAGGGGTGGAGAATAAGGCCCTTAATATTTAATACAGCCTCTGCTCTCAGAGGGATCCCCAGGGCTCAAGGGCCAAATGTAAGCCCATTAAAATCAGGTGTAATTCTATTGACATATGTGGGCTCACACCTGTTTATACCAGGGCTATATCTGGCTCCCTAAATGGTGCGTTTGACATGCATGGAAGAAGAGGGAAGTGTTTTCCCCACTTGGGATGATAGAGGATGCACTGGAACAGCAGAAGGTAAATGTGACACCTGGCAGTCCCCACTGGCCATGGTGATGTGCTCACTAACACCTCAGCTGAGCTGAGCCTGCTGAGAGCAACCCGAGATCACTGCCAGAATAATAACCAGGCTTATAAAGGATATTTCATTTGAGGATACATATTGCTGTATCCCCTATAACAGCAATACATTCTTTTTATGCTCCTTATCTAGCAGTGTGCGGCCAAGGATGTCAAAGTGCCTCCTGCAAGTGAGTAAGCATTTTATTAAGTGGGAACACATGGCTTGGAAATGTGCTCTGAGCCCATCAGCAGGCAAGAGACCCCTTTGTGAGGGGTGAATCTGCCAAACACAGCTCTACCCAGACCTTGTTCCAGTGGTAGCTTTCTCCAGCCCACCAGGACCTCTGGGGAGAAGTTTGGAAGAGGGTGGAAGTGACTTAAAGATGTTTTTTTGGGTTGTTACAGAGGATGGAGGCAAAGGCTGCTTGAACCTCGCACTTCCAGGGGGGATTTGTCTCATGTCACCACCCCTGTGCTGCCCTTTTGTTCTCAGCAAGCTGAAAGTGAAGACAGCTCCCAGCTTGATCAGGATGGGAAGGTCTGTGCTTCCCAGCTCCTTGTGCTCGGTGCTAAGACAGAAATCACAGAGTTTTAGAAGGCAGAGAGGCAGAATATTTTGTAGTTAGGAGAAATGCTGGAAAACCCACACAAAGCCTGAGAAACTGAGCTCTGGCAGGCTGGCAGGGTGGATGGGGGACATTTATTTCCTTGCCCTCCTGCCCAGGCTGCCCTGCCCTGCTCCGAGGAGCAGGAGAGGCAAGAGCCGAATGCTTCAGTCCCTGGAGTACTCTCCACATTTTTCTTCCTTTGTGAAAGCTTCTGGGGAAATGGCAGAGAGCATCTGCTCTGGGAGGGGAGGCTTCCCCGGCTGCCTCCTCCCACCCTCCCGCACAAGACCTCGGGATGCATTTTCTGCAGCTCAGGCGCTTTCACAGGGCCCTGAGTGAATTTTGCCCTCCCTGATTAGATAACCAAAGGAGCAGTGACTGTACTCTCCAGAGAGAAGATGCTGTCTCTTTCCTGCCAGAAGGACAGCTGGAGGGAGGGTGGGATTTTCAGCATGCAAGCACTTAGCCAGATCAAGGAAAATGGGATGCAAAGCATTTTAGGCTAAGAAAGGTTGTTGTGCAGGGAAACATGAGGCTGCTGTTCTGTTCGGGAGATAACGCTTCTCAAAAGGCTCCTGCGTGCCAAGCTGCAAGCCTTGACTACAGCAGGTCATTGCCTCTTTAAGGAAAACAAGCATGACAAGTCAGAAAAAAAAAAAGAAACCCATCACTGTCTGTGCTGAAAAACTTTGATCATTTAAATATTATTGATGTGCATTAACCCCAGCAGAGATGGGCTGGGTGATGGGAAGTGCTTCACCTTGACACAGGGAAAATATGTTGCTTTCTGCTGCCTTGTCTTTTGTTTCATATATCAAATAGGAGCCCGGCCAAGTGAATCAGCTCAGGAAGCATTTCGGATGTGTTTGATTTTTTGGGGAAGGTAGAGCTTTCCTCCTCTTTACCAGCTGTGGGGGTGTAAGCGTGGATAAAAACAGGAGGACTGTTTAAAGGAGGGATCTATAATTAACAACCCCTCAGAAGGGGAACTTTCCTTTTAACTTACTATTAAAGTGGAAGTGTTTGGAGAATATACAGTTTTGGCTCAGGGGATCTCCTCTGTATCCTTGGCTGAGCCTTGTGAATTCCTCTAATTCCTGCCTGAGAGAGTGTCTGGCTTTAAAAACAACTCCTGCTACCCCTTGGAGGACTCACCTCAGCCCCTGGGTGGATTCCTGTGCCCAAGGAGGGCAGCAGAGGGAGAGGAGCTGTGCTCCCCCAGCATCCCTGAGCCCTGTCCTGTGAGGAGATGCCTTCCACAAAAGCTTTTTCACCTGAGGAAGGAACATGTCACTTCTAATGGAGCTGACAGCAGCAGGGGGGGGTTTTAGATTAGTGGCTGAAGAACACACTTGTAATGAGTGAAGTAATTGAATAAATGCTGACAATTTGATGTGGAAAATGCATAATCAGCTGGCTGTGGAAGGTTGGCTTGTTCTTTTTTCATTCTTTCCTTAGCACTGGGATAAACACATTCATTCTCTCCCAAGCAGGTGATGTGTTGAGCAGCACAGAACCAGTAGACCTGTGCACATGTCCCCCTCCCAGGCACACATGTGCTGATTCCCTGATAACTGACCCAGTTATGCTAAGATGCTATTAAGAAATACACATGTAATAAATCTCAACACTTAACTTTGTTCTTGGGTCACCTGCTGGTTGAACACTCCCTTCAGTCGTTTTGCTAGCTCCAGATCACTGTCCCTGTGTCCCTACTAGAGAAAAAGGTGGCAGTCCTGGGTAGTGACAAATGAGACCCACCCCAGGTGGCACCAGAGCTGATCCTGGAGGAATAACTGTGATTTCAACTGGCTTTCAGATCCCAAGCACAGCTAGCAAACTGTGGTTGCAGACAGCAGAGCTGACATAATCCAATGCAGTGACTTTCCCTACCCAACCACCATCTCAGCTCTATGCAGATGGAAGCTCAGTGAATTTCTTGTCATCAAGCCCCCAGTTCTAGCGTGACAATGGGAACAGCATCATCTGTGTCATGTATGTTGGAAGCAATGAATAGAGAGCTGAGCTCACTCATCTATTTGCATATTGAAGATATGGAAAAAACTCCTCTTGCTTACTCTGCTGCCTACTCAAATATCTGTGAATCAAGGAGGAGAATGGGCCCTTTTGTACATCAGATGCCAATGTCCTTGAATAAGATGATTGCTCAACCCAGCCTTCTGGGATGAGTGTGAGGCTCAGAACCAACTGTGGAGCCAGGAGCTCTCCATTCCTGCAGGGTGGTGGATGAAGGGCTGTCCCTGGATTAAGAATGCTCAGCAAGGTGGATGCTCTGACTTTGTGTCACCAGAGCACCTTCTCCCCTCCACATACAAGTCAGAACTTGCATACCTGGGGCACGGAGGTTTGACCTGCCAGCTGTTGAATAAATCACAGCCCTCCCCCCAAACCATTAGCATGGAGCAGCACACACCCAAGGGAGACAGGCTAAGGGCATGGCAGTGCACAGCAACAATGAGCCATAGAAGCTTTTTCCTTTTGGATGGAGTTGGGGGAGTTGTTTATTGCAGAGAAAGTGGGATAGCAGAACACAGAGCTCATCCACATCCTGTGGAGGCACTGGGCTAAGACTCCACAGCCGATGCTGAGCTCATGTTTGGGCTTGGCTCTCCCAAACCAGCTCAGGATTACCTTCTTTTTTCACTCCAACAACTAGTTTTCCTTGATGTTATATATGTCTTAAGTGAGATCCAGATCAGGCTTTAAGGAATGGCATTTACATGTTTTTTCTTGTGCTTCTGGTATTAATTTCATATGCAGTGGAAAAGTAATATCCTGTCTGTCACTAGAGAGGAAGAGATGTGCGTGCATGTATACGCACAGTCATTCCTAACTGTTGAGCTTTTTCACTCAAATTTCGTTTTGGGGAAAATTTCTAAATTAAAATGAAGGCCAGATACAGAAACGATAAATGTGAAATACCAATAAGGCCAAAGCACGAGATGTTTTCTCTTGTTTTCGTAACTCGTGGTCTTTGTGTGTAAGAGTGCATTGCATGGCAACTGCATTCACACTTCCCTTTAATAAAAGATCCAAGCAGATGGACCCACTATTAACGTGTATCCCCCAGATTTGCATATTTCATATTCATGCCAAGATGGCACTGAGCTCACATGGGATGAAGGAGGCTGATATAAACACAATTGCACCAGATTAATGCAGTGATCAAAGAGTATTGTCCCAGCATCCCCGTTAGGAATCCAGTTTAATATTAGTTATTAATATTGTTAAACTCCTACCGGAGTCAAATTAAGGTCTTCCAAACACAGTCGGACAGGGCTCTTAGGTACTACAAGTTGATGAATATGTTATGAATTCCTGAGAGAGAGGGCTAAGAAACAACATTTGCATCTGAGCTGTGAAGAATCCAACGCTGGAAATGTGCAGACCTCGAGCTTTGGTCCAGTGTGCTCTGTAATTAGGACTTGCTTGAAATTCAGATCTTATCCAAGATCTGTATCTGGGTTTCTCAGAATTCAAGTGCAATCGTCTCTAGTCAGAAGACAAGCCTATCTGTAATATTTCCTCAAATATTAGGCATTACAAAGTGGTATTCTGGAGCCCAAAATATATTTGATCGCATTGTTCCAGTCCATTAATCAAACACTGCACTGTACATACTAATAGGATCAAACATTAGGAAATATTTATGAATGAGCATTGTTGTGACTGCAAAAATTAAACACAGCAGGTTTTAAATACACAAGATCTCAAAAAGGAAAACTTGATTATCTCCTGCATTTCTGGTGCCAAATTCAGAGTGAATTTTAAGTGAATCTTAGGTAGCTTGTGCTTGAGTAATTTATACCTCCTTGCAGCTCCCTTCAGGGTGTAAATTACACCTGCTCCCACCTCTATTGAGCTGTCCCAGGGAAATGAGTTTTGGGGAGGGGCTGTGTGTCCACAACCTGATGGTACTTGAGGGATTCAAAACTCAAACCCAGTTGTGATATCCCTGATTATGCCTCTGCAGCTCTCAGTGGAAATAAACCCTTTCTTACCAAAATGAGCAGTAATGTGATGGTATTTCCACTGCTTCTGGGGGCTGGGTGGAGTCTGGACATGCTAAAGTCCCTGGATTTTGGGAGTTTTGTCCCTTACTTCAAAGGGGACAGAATTTTGCTCGCTAGATCCAAAGGCATGGCATTGGCATGAGGGATGCAGTAGCCCCACAACCTGTGGTTTGTCAGGGATAAATCATATCAAACCAATCTAATTTTCCTGTGGCAGGGCAGCAGGGAGAGCAGGAGCTGCAGCTTGGCTGCACTCAGGCTTTTGGCTTTCACTCATGGGGAGTTCCAGGAGCAAGGTGGGGGAATGGGGAGAAATGCTGTAAGGTACCAAACCAGCTGGGAAACACTGAAAACTGTTTGCTGCTTGCTGTCCAAGTGGAAGGATGGCTTGAATACGGTGCTGGAGGGGTCTGTGCAGCTCTGGCATTACTCAATATTTTCATTAGTGACTTGGCTAGTGGAATATGGAGGAGACATATTGCAGCTGTTAACAACACCAAGCTGAGAGGGGCTGTAAGAGAACAAGAGAAAGATTAAAAAATCCTAACAAACTGAAGAAACAGGCTGGAAAGAAGACATTGGTGTTCTACAGGAACAGGAGAAAAGATAAATACTTTAAAACTATAGAAATGTGTGCCCAGAAATGGCTGCATAGGCAGCATTTGTAAGGGAAAGGGACAATACCATGGGCTAGAAATGAACCCTGAGCCAACAGTGGTGCCCTGGTGTGAGCAAAGCAAAGCTGACACTGCTGTACATAAAGAGAGTGTGGTGTGGTGTGGTACATTGGCACAGTGCTCCCATCTCTGCTGAGTGTTGGGGAGGAGCAGTTCTGTCATCAGACTTCCAGGGAAATGCAGAAAATGAAAAGAACAGTCTAGAAAATAAACCTCCCAAGAGGAAAAGAACTATGGCCCATTGCCTAAGGCTGATGAAGATACAGTAATAATCTCCCCAAATATAAAAGATGCTACAAAAGTAATGAACTGTTGCTCACAGACAGAATTAGAGGGATTAGACTGCAGTAAAAGTAATTTGGGTTAGACTTTGGGGAAAATGTTCCATCTATAGGAATAGCTGACACCCAGAACAGACCATCTGAGGAGCCTGTGGAGTTCCCTTTAAAACCTCCAGGGATGAACAGGTTAGAGAAACTCTCTTGTCAAGACCAATTTAGGCAGGGTTGATCCTGCCCTGGGGGAAGGAGATGGACTAGGTGACCTCTCAAGATGCCTTTTCCTCTTATCCCCTGTGGCTCTGTGTTTATTCTGTGTGGTGGTGATATTGCGAGGGAGGAGAGCTTGATTCTGCACACTAGGTAAACATTTTACATTTAAATTGGGAAGTCTTGTTTACTTATCAGTCTGTTGTTGTTTCAGTTTAAATTTTACTAATTTAAGTTGAACACTGAATTATAAATTACAGTGATGGGTGTATGAGGACTGTCTGAGGAGACAGGTACTGAAACCTATTAATCTATCGATCACATTGATTGGAGTGTTTAATTTAGAGTAGCATGTTCCTATTTTTAAATATGTTTTAAAAGACCCTTTTAAAAACAATTTTGTTTTACTGCAGTGCAGGAACTCTCCTTCTCTCTGATAGGTGTGTATTCTTAATCAGGCACAGGGAAAAAAATGATGTTGGCATATAGGGAAGGTGCAGGATGAAACCTTTGCTACCGCAATGAAAGGAAACCATCAGGTTTTAAATGAAGCCAGGCAGTGGTCTGGCTGCCAATTAATGAACACATTACTGCTAAGTGATAGCTTTTAAAAAAAAGTTGCTGAGTTCTCATAAGGGTTCTTGCTCCCCTTTCCTGCCCATTTACTGGGAGAGGAGCCCCACCAGCAGTGGATGCAACAATTCAGGGCCTGGCAATGAATAAGGACTGCAAGGGAGTAATTCCTGTGTAATTCCACAAATTAATTCGCTCAGGACCCTGGGGTTAGCACTAATTTCGCGCTAAATACCAGGAGAGCTTTAACGACCGCAAATAGCGAACACTTCAATTTTTTACTTCGTCCCATTCGGAAGCCAAAACTGCCAGGTTTACAGTGCCCTCTAGTATCGCTGCGGAGCATTAGCTTCGCCTGGCACCTCCGGAGCTGCCACATCGCACAGCATCGCTCACAACCCGCGGTTTTCACAGCAGAAAAACCGGGGCTGTGCCCGCTCTGCTGCCAGCCCAGGTCCTGCTTCTCACCTCTTATAGGAGAAAAAGAATGTGGAGTCAAAAATGCCTGCTCTGCTTAGAGGGATGCAGTGAGCACGCTGCTTGGAAGGATATGTTCTTGCCCATGGCAGGGGGTTTGGAACTGGATGATCATTAAGGTCCTTCCCAATCCAAACCGCTCCGTGGCTCCTTGTTCCATAGTTTGTGCCAATTTGGCAAAGGGATGTTAATAATAATTTGCCTTGAAAGGACACTTTGCAGCTGTTGCTGCACAGCCACTAACTAGCAAAATGCTGGGCAAGGAGAAGGAAGGACAAAGGAGAAAAGCCTGAGTCATGTGAAAGCCATCAGGCATTAGCCAGGACCACATCCCAGCCAGCTGAGGACACAAGGGCTCCTCAGAGCTGTGACCTTCAGCCTCGCACAGACCTCTCTGAGGAACAGATGCAGGAAAATTCCTCGGTGGACCAGGATGTGGCACCTGCTGTAAGAGTGGGCACGTTTATAAAGCACCTCTAAGGACTTCCAGCTGCTGGAGCAGCCCTTGGAGCCTCGCTGGGTAAGGCTGACCTGATGTCATGCAGGATTTCTGCTGCTCTCAGAGGTGCCTTGGGAAAGGCGCTGTTCCCATAGAGGCAGAGAGGAATCTTCAACTCCTGCTTGCCTCCAAACATGCTGTGCCTGCAGGTTCTTCCTCAGAAAACCCTTCTCACAGGAGCTGAACTTGCAGGGATTTGTAAAAAACCTGCCCAGATCGTTATTCTAAGAAATCATCCAAGTTCTGGCAGTGAAGGAGCTGGTCTCCAGATGATGCCCCTGGTACATTTTCCTTACAAGGGAGAACTATTTAAGCAATGAACTCCAGCAGGCACGATCAAGCTGGTAGGATGTGGAAGTTATTAAGTTTACATTAAGTATGGAAATTTAAGAAATGAATTGTTAACATCCATCTTCAGATTTTTTCACGTCGTCTTCTATGGCTGCTGATGAGATTGTCACGGACAAAAAC